>NW_008751876.1:709645-732063 GCF_000715545.1 Opisthorchis viverrini | reverse complement strand
GCCCACCGCACCGATTGTTTACCAAACCCCTCTGAAAAGATACCTTTTCTTGGGAAATATTAGAGACCAAATATACTGCTGCACAAAAACATCTATATGCTTTCGTAAGGCAACGGCTGCAAGCTACGTTTGGAACTCGACCCTGGTGTGCAAAATGTGCGGGACAAAAACAACCAGACACAAATCATTTCCGCTTGTTACGCACTACTCTTGAGTCCACGTCACACCATCTTATTCAGCGCCCAAACCACTGATGTTGGCAGCAATTTCCGGATTTAGTCTACAAAATACTCAGAGTTTATGGCACTTAGCCTGGTCAAAATACTGGACAAAACAGGAACCACCCCAGTTCTTGCTTAAAGAAGACTAAGAGCCATCTGAGACTGTTCCACAAATTTGCTCCAAGGATTTAGATATATCGCGGGACACTTGCACTTCACGGCCTCCAAAGTAAGCAACAGTTTTATGCATCTAGCTAACAATGAGTTTTAGGAGTGTGCAGGGGGTTGAAGGAATGAAAGATACATTATATAAGAGGTAGCTCCACGCTCTGGGTCTACTCCAAATACCGGAGACAACTGTGGTGTAGAAGCTTTATTAGTGCCAACATCAAATTCAGGAATTCTCGCTCAAATGACGCGATCAACGCAAAACATGGGCAAAAAATATAACAACCGCTGTGGGTTAACTTCTAATGAAAATGTGACGTCACCTGTTGTTTAGTAGATAAAACTTCACCAAAGCATTGAGTGGAGATACTTGCACTAAGCACTTTTGACGCCTTTAATCAGTGCGTGCTAGAAGCCGTGTCTCAAAACCAGTCTTTTTGCACAGTATAAACCCATTAAGCTCTTTGTGGCCAGATAAAAGTCATCCAAAAGATCTGGAAGAAAGATCGATAAAGCATTTTTAACTCACACCTTCTTGGCCACTCGGCAAAAGTTTTTTGCCTGAAAAAAGTGACTGAACCTACAGAACTGGTGGTTTCTTATGTCCCAGCAGCTACAGGTCTAGTGATTGCATTTGTGCATCTTGCATGGTGGCAGAAAGCGTTCCTGTGGCGGGTCATTCTCAATCACCTCACAGCTGGATACCGGATATTTCCGACGCAACACATGTTCCTTTCCCACCGTTCTTGCTAACAAGCAATTTCGTATTCAAGAGCAGTCTGGCGCAAGCTAATATAAGAAAACCGTATCAACTACCACATCTTTCAACTGCTAAATCAAGTTTCCCACGTCACACTGTTTTAAACATCAAATTATATGAAATGAAAGAATTTTTAAGCCAACTCAAGTAATGCGTTTAAGCAAAAGTTTAATTAACTTGCCTTTTGTCACCGATCTCCGTTGGAGTCTTAAAACTTCATCCAAGAAGTACCTTTTTTACTGATCTAAGTTCTTGACTTTCGCTTCTCTTTTCCACTTTCTGGATCTACTTTATACGGGCAACTAAAGTTCCTGAGTTACATTTCAGTTGATTTGAAGTAAATTTTGGCGCAAAAGCAGTAGTCTCTGGAGTGGTTTATTCTGCTGAATGCCAGTTTCACCAAGTTGGACTTGATGAAATCCTTTACCGTTCAAATTGAACGTAGATCGCAAGATATGGTGGAACCCAAAATCAGAATTACTTAATTATCTGGCTACGTTCCAGTGCATTTTTCTTTTCCTATCCTAGCTAATAGGCCTAAAAGGCACATGCATATTTTCCCCTTAGTGAACGCAGCACTCGTAATGGATCAAATTTACAGGCTAGAACTACGGCGAACAGACGGAACATCTCAAACCCATTGAATTTTGAGACGTATATTAACGTACTGGGACTAAATTTTAACGGGCGTAGGTTGGGTCACTAAGGTTAAATAATTCAAGCGACTGCCTACTCAGATTTTTATAGCGACCAAAACTAGTAAAATGCCAGGACAAAGAGCTTGGAACATTTGATTCGACCACTACGATGGGGAAAAAATGGGACGGTCACTGTCCTCCGTGTACCAATGAAGAGTCAATATTACCACCCCCGAAAGCCTGCTGACCTTGAAGCACGCTTAGAAATCAGTGATCCCTGTTTTCAAGAATACCAACGCCTCCAACACTACCTGGTACTTATCTACATCAACCAAGGTCTTTTCGGCTAACTTTTACCCCCGCCTCTATTAATCTACGGAGGATACAAGATAAGAAAGTTGTATCACTTGTAAACTGCTGTTTTTCTTGCCCAATTTCGTCTCTTTTCTCCATGTCAATATTAGTCACGTTATTCTACAAAGTTTGTTTTGATGAAATACACAACAAGTCCCCGCATCTTGGGCTCACTTGGACTTTACGTCTTTTTCTGGGTGATTGTTACTGCGACCAGTGGTTGAACAATATTGGCTATCATTAATTTTCAACGTGAACAAAAATTTTAGTTGTACACAGTGGACCTATTTATTCACATCAGTGGGTTAATGTTTCGTCCATCAGAGATATGGAATACCAGAAAAACGAATCTCTCGCTTTGTGGTGCAAATTGTGTCAACATTTCCTTGGATTGTCTTTCTTGCGACATTACCCCTGGCTTTCATTTATAGTTTTCTCTGTTCAATAGAGACTCCTTAGGATTCTTGACCACTACAGGTTAGAATGCTTACTTCAGGCAACAGTTTTTATCATGCCAAGTAGTAGATGCGTAAAATAGCTTTTTCCCTGCAATTATCAATGTAGCATCCAGTATCTCTGGTCAATCATGTCCAGTTGCTGCTTTTTATGAGTTATCCTGCGCGTTAGCTATATGTAGCTGAGACTTCTAGAGGGGGTTGCATTATTTTTCCACTTGTACTTTTCCATGAACCTATCGATTGATCTTACTCAGCACTATACCAATCGAACAGAATATAGGCTTCCTTTGGGTAAAACATAATCCTGATACAATTGAGCAACAAAATGCGATCTTAAGTGCATATTTTCCCCGAAAATGTCGGGGTTTGGTAGACCTGGATTGGTGGAAAGCATCTGAGCTACGACATTTTCTTTTGTACAAGATTTTCACATCCCAACGTTTACAAATGCCTCATGTATTTTTCATTAAACATCTTTACAGACTGTTTACCTTTTTTCACAACAGTATTCTGATTTTCTAATTGATGTTTACAAGGTTGCTGTTCCTAAAGTTGCTGCCAGTTTTGGATCAAACCATCTAGTCTACAACATACAGTTGTTCTCCCATTTGGTTAGTTTCGTCAAGCTCTACGGTTGCTTTATTCGTTTTTCCTGTTTCCTCTATAAATCAGAGTTGGGGCATTTAAATCCTTACACACATGTGCCGAAACCACCGGTTGTTTAGCTGTACCACAGATTGACCGAGCGCGTCAAAATGGATGCAGTCAAAGGACGGAGGTTTTTGGATAATGTTGGTTTGCCACTGAGGTCACCAGCCAGGAGTGGAAGTCGGAGGTTTGTGCACACAGTTCTCACCTTCTCGAAAAACTTTCCCAACAATTGCATTTTGCTTGACGGTCAACCCACTGTCGTAGATTTTTCAGAGGAGACTAAATTTTGTAACAAAAACATGTTTTTCAACCATGTACGCTATTTTGATTTTCGAGGACGACTCCGTTGAGATGGCGCATGAATCGTGGTTCGTACCACCTGATTCAGTTCTTCGGCCCTCATGCACGACAAGTATTCTATATGCTAACTTGCTGGAAGGCAGCCTTTCAAAGTGTCCACTGAAGTCGTGCACGCACGAAGTATTCCGGCGTTGCAGTAAGTTCATGTTCATTTCATTTTTTTTTTGGAAACTTTTGTCAATGTACTAAGTGCCTCTCAAGAAGCCCCTAAATTAGGACATACTTCCTTCGCAGAGCAGCACGATGAAGAGCTCGTACAGGCATCTAAGCGCAAATATTTTTTCGTCATTCGTATTTCGACGGTTGCAGTAAAAATACAGCTGCCGTCTGATTTTACAGACGGATTGGATAATGGTTCCGCCTTGTTTGCAAACGTAACCACAAGCACACAAGCTCCAAAAAGACTGTGCGTTCCTCCAGCACCTACTAAATTCTCAATATATTAATCCCTTACCTTTAGATGTACCAATCAAACGTCCTTGGACACTAGTATCATTACCGTTTCTGACGCGTCATCCGGGTGATGCCCCGATGATATGTGGAACGTACGTTTTATTTTGTTACGACCATCTAAGTTCTAACAGCAGTTCCGAGTATACAACACTTCCTGCCGCAGGCAATCAAGAACCACGTAGTTCGACGCCGCCTCTCAGGTTCTTTTTTACATGCTATGTGCTTTATGTTTTAGAACAAACCCTCCAAATTCCAAGGGCAAGGTAATTTCCAAAGACCTGGCCAAACTCATGCTTAGTGATCAAATTACCATGTATTAACTCAACTATGTTATAGAGAATTTTGAGCGGATTTAATCGTTGCTGCAGAAACTGCATATCAAACCGGATGCTTCAGTACCTACAAGAGTTCTCAGACACTCAGTGAACCTCTTCTACTTCTGTCATCCATGAATGAGCTCCGCAGGTACAAAGAACACCTCAGAGATAGTCCGAGGTATGCAAAAATGGCAAGTACTTGCCGTAGTCACGATTACTGATTTCACAAAGGTGAAAAGGTGGCTCCTGCACGAGGCTCGCGATGCACAACTGTGCTTAACTAACATACTTACATAAACTTTTTCGTTACAGACGTGACAACTAAAAAGTTTCCAAACATTAATTACGGCAAATCAAGGGAATCATTCTTCGCTGGCTAGAAAATGAACGGTAGAAATTTCGGAAACGCCTGCAGAGAGCCACCAAGAATGGCAAGTGACCCCCTGTAATTTTTTACTTGATTCATATGAAAATTTGTACTTGGTAACACGTATTAATATCCGGGAAGGTAATATGCTGAGGAAAAGTGTGAGGGTAGATATGTTATCACGGCACGGGAGCATAGTGCTTAGAAAGTTAGTGAAATGTACTAGGGGAAGAAATAAATGCTTATAATGGGCTAAATGTGTGCTCCGGACGAATTTATCCAAGTGTGGACTGAGTGAAGAAATTTTGATGCTGAGTAGGGATTTTCCTTACCCGGGTACGGACTGGGTACGGTAACCAGTTTCATTTCCGCTCTGGGTCCGTATCCGGGTAGAGATCTGCCGCAGAAATTTCTGCACCAAAGCTAGCTGAGTACTGCTTGGCATCCATATCGTCAGACAAAATGTCGAGACATTATAAGTCACACTTCTTTTGCAATAAACTCAAAGAAGGAACTGATACAGGCCGGATTTTCCTCAAAATGAAGGTTCCGGGTTTTTGAACAGGAAAAAGTTTACCGATTGTGGAAACATATGCATCTAAAGACGCAGTAAACCTCTGATTTAGATGAAATAGTTTTTCTCAAAGAAAAATCCAAAAAAGACAGAACACAGAAAGAACAACTCACCCAATTTCTTCCGAATCCCCAATTATAAATGATACAAAACGTCGCCAAAGATCGAAACATTTCTGGGGGTTGGCATCATTATTCTAATAAGCCCAAACCTTTTTTTCTAAGGGTGCACGTTGGTCGTTCATTTCACTACTTTACTCAACAATCCTGTATGCGTGTTTCGGTTACTGCGCATTAAGTCATAAATGCCGTCAAAAGACCGCCTTTCAAGGTCACCAACATCCCAACAGGCTTTCACCAATCTCATGGAGACACGGATTCACGTATCGCTACACATGATTGAGGCTTTAGCCTAAGTTCTCCGGGTCGGTTTTGTTCCTGTCATTCAGCGGCTGTCGTTCGCCTGGAAAGTGTGAACCTCTTCTACTTCTGTCATCCATGAATGAGCTCCGCAGGTACAAAGAACACCTCAGAGATAGTCCGAGGTATGCAAAAATGGCAAGTACTTGCCGTAGTCACGATTACTGATTTCACAAAGGTGAAAAGGTGGCTCCTGCACGAGGCTCGCGATGCACAACTGTGCTTAACTAACATACTTACATAAACTTTTTCGTTACAGACGTGACAACTAAAAAGTTTCCAAACATTAATTACGGCAAATCAAGGGAATCATTCTTCGCTGGCTAGAAAATGAACGGTAGAAATTTCGGAAACGCCTGCAGAGAGCCACCAAGAATGGCAAGTGACCCCCTGTAATTTTTTACTTGATTCATATGAAAATTTGTACTTGGTAACACGTATTAATATCCGGGAAGGTAATATGCTGAGGAAAAGTGTGAGGGTAGATATGTTATCACGGCACGGGAGCATAGTGCTTAGAAAGTTAGTGAAATGTACTAGGGGAAGAAATAAATGCTTATAATGGGCTAAATGTGTGCTCCGGACGAATTTATCCAAGTGTGGACTGAGTGAAGAAATTTTGATGCTGAGTAGGGATTTTCCTTACCCGGGTACGGACTGGGTACGGTAACCAGTTTCATTTCCGCTCTGGGTCCGTATCCGGGTAGAGATCTGCCGCAGAAATTTCTGCACCAAAGCTAGCTGAGTACTGCTTGGCATCCATATCGTCAGACAAAATGTCGAGACATTATAAGTCACACTTCTTTTGCAATAAACTCAAAGAAGGAACTGATACAGGCCGGATTTTCCTCAAAATGAAGGTTCCGGGTTTTTGAACAGGAAAAAGTTTACCGATTGTGGAAACATATGCATCTAAAGACGCAGTAAACCTCTGATTTAGATGAAATAGTTTTTCTCAAAGAAAAATCCAAAAAAGACAGAACACAGAAAGAACAACTCACCCAATTTCTTCCGAATCCCCAATTATAAATGATACAAAACGTCGCCAAAGATCGAAACATTTCTGGGGGTTGGCATCATTATTCTAATAAGCCCAAACCTTTTTTTCTAAGGGTGCACGTTGGTCGTTCATTTCACTACTTTACTCAACAATCCTGTATGCGTGTTTCGGTTACTGCGCATTAAGTCATAAATGCCGTCAAAAGACCGCCTTTCAAGGTCACCAACATCCCAACAGGCTTTCACCAATCTCATGGAGACACGGATTCACGTATCGCTACACATGATTGAGGCTTTAGCCTAATTTCTCCGGGTCGGTTTTGTTCCTGTCATTCAGCGGCTGTCGTTCGCCTGGAAAGTACAAGTGAAAAAAGGTGTAGCGCTGCTCTCTATGTTCTCAGCGCGGGGCAGTATGCTTGCCAGCGCGAGGACTCGCATATATGTGTCTAAATGTGCTTTGAAGTGGGTTCTAGAAGGAGCGTGGACAACCGTCGGGGGAAGTTTATTCCATGTAGCAACTACCCGAAATGAGAAAAATTTTCCCTAACGAAATTGTGATCTGAGGTTGAGAATCTGCTTAACATGTCCCCGCCGTGTTTGCTGCGCCAACGATGGAAAACTGTTGGCCAGTCCTTGTTCAATCAGGGCATAAGTAAAAAATCGGTCTCCTCTGAGGTGACGATACTCCACGGGATAGGGGTCAAGCACCACTGGACGCATTTCATATTCCACGAATTTAAGGCCGATATCCATTTCCGTAGCAGCTCACTGGGCACGCTCCGTGAGTGTTACGTCCTTCTTGCGTCCTGAGTGGAAAACTTGGTTGGATTATTCAAGAAGCGGTCTGACTTCGGCCCCATAGTGTATATGGAAGTCCACACGATTAATACGGGAGAAGGTGCGCCGAATCATCCGCAGAACTGCGAGGGCCTTTTGAGCGCTTCCTCATGGTGCTGTGAGAAGGATATGTCTGAAGACTGTCAGATACCCAAGATTTTTTGGAATCTATCTTCGTAAGTTTTATTCGGTCCGTTCTAACCATGCACGACAAAGGGGTTCGCTTATTCTCCTCCGAATGGCATGGACGCACTTTTCGTCCTTCGGAGGAAGGCGCCGGCCCCACGATCACTGCTTTGCAGCCGCTGCATCCATTTGCTGGGTGCTGGCATTAGAACTCCAGGATTTCAAGTCGTCCGCAAAAATATAAATGAACATAAAACGAACGTATTTAAGGTCGTTGACGAAGCTTTGAGGAACTCCGATGAAGACCGGCGCCGGAAAACTGTAGGTTGAGACTACTTTCCTTCGAAATGTTCCGTCTGGTAGGACCGCCTTAATCAAGTGTGGACGTTTTCCTTGAATCCCTTGAGACTCGGGTTTGTGGAGCAGTGGGACGTGTGGGACTCGACCGAATGCTTCCGAGAATTTGAAAAATATGGCAGTCAATATGAGTCCTTCGTCCTTGGCTTGGGTTAAGCTGTCCACAAATACGAGCATGTTTGACACGCAAGAACGGTTTGGGAGAAATCCGTGTTGAATTGGAGACATCGATTTGTTGGTAGTAATGTGACCTAGGATGGCTCGCTTCAGAGTGCGATCCACCACCTTGCACGGTACGCTAGTGAGAATAATAAGCCTGTAGTTGTTGAGCGATAGTCGGTCACCAGTTTTGTGGATTGGCGTTATAATCGATTCCTTCCAGGCAGAGGGAAGGCAGCCTTCGCTAAGCGACCAACGAAACACCAGGTATAAATGATTTGCCAGTGTAGACGATGGTTCCTTCAAGATCCTTGGGTGGACCCTGCCGGGCCCCGACGCGCAGAATGGGTTGAGCTTGTAAAGAGTTAACGAATGCCCTACTCCGTAAAGACCAATGCGGTTAAATGTCGTTCGTAATTACGCCACGACAAGAGTGAATGTAACAAGGACGCTAGAGATTGGTATAGACCTCAGATACCCTACTATGTCACTCATGGGTTCCGCGTTCCTGTTCTTCAAGGTTGGCTTATTTCTGTGGCGATGTCCCATGAATTTAAACAGCACATTTCTGTTTTTTTCGGGCGAGCTTCAGAATGGTGGCTTGTTTTCGTATTTTTGATTGGCGTATCCGCATTTTACGAAATGCCAGCTCATCTCCTGTGTCAACTGTAATCAACTTTCTTAAAAATGTCTGAGACCTCTTTTCCAGAGGCGCCGGATTCTTTAGGTAGCTTGCGGCCCATTCGACTGCGTGCTGGTGTTTGGGGACGAACAACGTTTCAGCCTCTGAGCAACTTTCCTTTATGTTTTCCACTGAAGCTAGTCCTATTTTTACTTGTTCAAGAAAGATGCGCATTCCTGAGATGTCTGTGGGGTAGAAGGTTTAAATCCACTTTTGAGGTTTTGGCTTTCTGGCCCAGTCGAGATGAAATCAAAGGTCGGAACGCAGTGGTCGCTATGTCCCAGTGGAGCATTAATTATTACCCAGTCAACGAAGTGTCTTTCGTTAGTGATGATCAAATCCAGGAAAAATGGTATCTGGTGGGTGCAACGACATGTTGCTTTGAGTCAGCTCGAAAAACAGAATAGCCGTCTTTCGAGATCTCCGCGTCGGAGACACCTGGATTGAACCAGGTCCCTGTGAGTGCCATTATGGACGGCTGTTTAAAGCAATTTGGCCGTTTAATATGGCGAAGTTTTTTGGAAGGGCTGAGGAAGTTTGTGGCTAGACATTTTAATACTGCCTCTGCTGTTTCCGAAGTTGAGAAGCCGAGAAGTGTGAAACCAGAGAGGTCAGTATGTTTGAAGGCTGACGTTGGGTTTGATTCCAAGGCTCCAAAGGGACCTCCGCAGCATACTTGTCTGGTTCCTGTCTTTAGGGTTCCGAGAGCCGCTCTTCACTTGCGGAATTTTTGGCCCCATTAGGACCCGGTTTGCGCGGGCACTTTAATTTAAGTAGACAGTTTTTAGCAGTGGGCGGAAATTTTGGCCGCTGCCGCTTGTAGCCCTTTCAATACCGCCTTTTGAGCAACTGCATTTGCTGTTACCCAAGGATTTGAGGCAAACATGCGTCTATTTGGCTTCTCGGGTATTTTGACGCGGTGTGATTGACGAGATGTCCCGGTGATACCCTTAGCGTTGGGCGGCAGAACAAAGCAGTTGGCATTTTTTGACGCTTCCACGAGGTTCATTTTTGCAGAGGACTGCACCTCGATGCTAACCAGCAGTTTTCTGAATGGGTGAATCTCGTGTGGCTTGTTTGGCTGCATTCGTCTTCCTTTTGTATTTGTGTGGACTCACAAGTCACCCACGGTCGGTGGGGCCAGAAAAACGCATGAAGAATTTTCCAGTTCGCTGTGGTCAGGTTTTTGGCTTTGGTTGTCGGATCCTGGGCGGCGAGTGCGTCCCCAATCGAGGGGTCACTGTTATAGAGTGGAGCTGGAGATTGGCAATTTTGTACTCTCAATGGCTGTAGGGTTCCCGCAGCAATCGCCGATACCGAGGTCGATGCGCATGGTTGATTTGTTCGCAGGCTTCGCCGCTTGTCCCCACACGTCCGACCCAGTCGAGCTCAGAAGCTGTGACTTGTGTGGAGCTGCCGCGCCTTTATCGTCTGTTGCAGAAATAACCAAGGACACCTCTACGTACTTTGCGCGTAGCTTCCAAGCGGGGCTCTCCTCCTCCCGAGCATCTCTGACTTTGGTAGTCGAGCGGTTTGTGATGGTTGAGTAGAAACTGCAACCCGGAGTCGCGACCAGTTGAGTCGGCACGTTTTCATGAGTACAATAAGTCATAATTACCATTGGTTTGGCCATAAGTTTGAAGTTAATTAAACTGGCGCCAAGCGGAAGCCTGTTTTGCACCTCCCCTTGAACTGCCGTAGCCCAACGTTTACGCCTCTAAAGGGCGTAAAAGGAGCGACTGTGTCTGCTTCTTTGGTGTGGTTACTCCGGATAACGACCTCCAGATTATCAGCCTGCTCTTCCTTATGCGCCTGTCTACTGGAGGTAACGTGGCGGTCTTTACTGCTGCATTAGAGTTGAACAACCTTCTTCGCGGGCAGCGGGCCCGGCATGTATAGTGCAAGTTACTCATTCAGGAAAGAAATTACATTATCTACTCCAATTAAGGTCGCCGTTTTTAATGCTTGTGTCCTCCAGAACTTCAAAAAATCCCCAGTTCTGCGCCCAGTATCCCGATTAAACAGGAACATCCACACTGGTCTTTTATATTTGGTAGTTGCAACTTGGTTTCATTTTTCATAGTTCTCTTTTTGTCCACGAAATGTATTGCATCTTTAAGGCAGAGATAGCTGGTGCGGACAAACGGGTCAGGAGAGCAGGTTGGCTCTCCTAGTCGTTCCTTAAACCCGTACATTTAGAATGCCACCAGGCCTTGCAGGCATGGCATTGCATATTACGTCCTACATTCGATAGACACATATTTCGCCCGCATCTGTTGTGGTTCATCGATGACTGTGGAAAGCAGCCTGTAATAATTTGAGTCATGATTGTGAGTAGGGGCACCGCAGGAACTCAATGCAAACTGACAGAGTTTGCCACGCAAAGGTTAAGCTAGAGTGGAAAAATTCAATAAAGGACACGTGTGAAATTTGCGTGTGGATTAAATAGTGAAAGAATACTTTTACAAATTTGCACGAGGACCAATGAGGCCGATTTTGAACGTATTGCGCCGCCGAGTACAGCCGTCTAGTGGGAACTCGGGGGTGCATAGACTCCGCTCTGTGTAGAATAATTACTAAACTCCGAGGTGGGTGGCCGGAAACGGATGAAACAAAGATAATGTTCATTCACAACTTGTGGGTGGCGTGACGTCAGGCATGATCATTAGGTTGCAATCAGAATGAAAGCATGACAGGCGAAGATTAGGGGTACAGGTGATGTTTGATTATATGTGATGGTATAGAAATTATGCAAAGAATTAATGGCGTATATTGTATACGCCGCGTATATGGTGCATATAGTGTGCCTAGTACATGGCACTAATAATCGTAATGATCATAAAAAATGATGTGGGAGGACACTGAGGTCGGACAAATTATGTGCAGTGGTACATATTGCGTATACCTGCTTCCAACTTCCCGTTAGTAGCCTACATATAGCTGTTCTTGATTTGAGGGACGACTCGTTTTACTTTCGGCGTTCCCGCAGTCCTGCCTTGCCACTGACACACACGGTGACCGACCCTTAGATGCATGTCCAAGGTTTCTCTAAATCAGCTGGATCCGAGGAGCATTCGGGTAAAATTTTTGAATTCTGCAGTGTTTGTTCTGTAGTCTCTCCAAATAGTCAATTTCATGAAATCCTACTTTAAAAAGTCTTCTTTGTGCGAGAGACTCAGTTTTTGATAGCATACGTTTGTGGAAAAAGATTTCGAGGAGAAACTGGCTTATTCTTGTTTTCCTGCTTCATTGAATTAAAAGGCGCCATGAAAGTAAACAAGAAGAATGATTGTTTTCGAAAAAGTTTCGTGACAATCGGTAGATTTATTGCCAGGCAAAGTTTCGCTTTTGGCACAAAAGCGTCGTCGTGCCAAGTGACAGGTTCCGAGGTCGGTCAAGATTTAAGGCGGAAAGAAACCAATTCAGCTAAGTCAAGCTAAATCTCTGTTGGGCGTCTGCCGAGGGATTTTAGTGTGTTAGAGTGGTTGAACAAGTGTTGGGTCGGTGGGGAAACCTACACATGTTTGGGTCCAGCCTAGGGTCTAGGTCTTCTGGTTCGGTTCACTTGGTGGTTCCTCTTGAACGTCGTTTGAACGTTCTGTCCGTCTGTGTGGATGAGCTAGTGCTAAGATATGTGTGTAAGAGGGATACTGTGAAATTTTGTCGGTTGGGGTTTCCACCCCAACCCCCGGTTTTTTCTAATGATCCTAAGTGGATTGACAACCACGCCGTCACGTGTCAACTCGACTTATCTAAGACCGCTTTAAGTGCGCTCGTTAGCTCCAAACCCTCGATTCTATTCACGCTGTGATGCTTAGTAATTTCCACCACCTCGGCTATCAGCCGCCGTGGTGTTAATAGCAGTCCCCATCTTAAAACTTAAATCTCGGCCAACCTCAGAACCTAGTCTCCTGGCCTGACGAAGCTTTTATGTCAAAAGCGAAAGGTTGCCTAGGAATAAATCCACCGATTGTCACCAAACTTCTTCGAAACCGATGACTTCCCCAACCGGTTTCAAGTATTGTTCACGTGACTGAAGATTGATTGTTGTTTTTTTGTGTACATTTGAAGATAAATCAACCGCGGTCGACGTATGACAATGTATTCTATCGTCGCAGCAGGCGTCGGAAAAGTCAAAACCGAGGCCGAGTATTCTTTGCAAATAAAAAAACTTGATGCCTTTGTGGTGGATGTATTGGATGATGTTTTACTTTTTCCGGTAGAACGTACCCCTAATCATGACCACTTGCCACTTGGAACACGACCGCTCGGTCACAAAATGCCTTAATGACAGGCCGTTCGTCAACCGACGCCTGACTTGCGACGAATTAATATCGGAGTGACCCCATTTTTCATATCTTTTCTCACTGGCTGTGTATCATTCGCATACAGGCTATTCATGCGCAACTCTATCGTAAACGTTATCAATCACTTCAACAGCTCAAACGATCGTTAATAGAAACGTTTGTATCAAGTTAACAGCATGAAATTGGCTATTCAGAATGTCTCTTGGTGCGCCGTGAACGGCTTCTGCATGGTTGTGAGATGCAAACCGATAATCGCTATGACCCCCATAAATTGTGGGGGTGGCAGTTATGTTCTTCGTGCAGTTTGCCGTATGATGACGAATGCGGCCAACCAGCTACTAGGTCACAGTGGAGCAAACAAATTCAAACTAGGGCGCTGTTATATTGACCGATGCAAGATGAGGAACACTTCTATGACAATAAACGTTTTTCGTACAATCCCAAATTCTCTCAGACGATTGACACCTGGGCCGGGACTCGCATGTGCTCCACTGTCAAGCCCTGCGGTTATCTTGCGCGTAACTGGTTTTGGTTTTATAGGGCTACTTGTCTCCCAACAATAGAGTAACTACTCCTACCTGTCACCCACGCCGGCTACTCCTTAGCCAACGGTGACTAGGTGAACGTAATCTTCCGAACCAAGGATTACCTTTACCTCTAGTTTCTGAGCCATGTCTATTACATCTAGACAGATTGCACAAGCAGCTGGATCGCTTAGCCGAAAAAGTGAAGTTGTTGTGGACCATAACATATATATATATATATATATATATAATATTATGCATAGTATATAACATTGAGCACTTACTAGACCAATGGTTTGGACAGCCTGCTACTAGTGCTAATGAGCAACCTTGGTGGCGGTCTCCATAAAGAAACGACGTCCACTATGATTTCTGTGACCCGCCAACCGACTAAGGTGGTCGAACGTGTCTATTTGACCAATTGCTACACCCCAGCCCTTGTTCAGAACAAGAGGCTTGTACGCTGCGCAAAGAAGGCTTGCCGATGGGTCCACCAGATGAGTGTGCATGATGTGCTATAGTCGTTTTCTTTACTTATCAGTACCCCTTGCAGGCGCATTCCCTCCAGTGACTACCAAGCGATTAGTAAGGCATATCTCGGTTGAAACACAAAATCCCACCGAGCACGCTTCATAAGACTGTTGAGGTCCAAAGATTATCTGCAAATTTGCAGCGGACACAGAACGTTAAACTCAAATTGACCTCAAATTAAACACACGTTCTAAATAGTTTATTATGTTCACGCGATTACGACGATATAGTTTGATTTTAGAATAGACGGGTGCACTCTGGCCATTTTAGAGGCCACGCATGGGTCTGTGCCACTTCGCTGACAAGAAAGTTTGGCCTGCATGCCACCGTGACTCTGCAGTCTATGGCAGCAGCAGGCAAATTTCACATTGTTTAAGCTTATCGGAAAGACTAGTAGATAGGAGTCACACCAAATATAACGAAGCTTGGTGTTCTCAATGGGGTATTTGGCACATGCATACATGCTGAGCCAAAGTTCCTACCAATAAAAATCGATACTGATACAAATTTGTTGTGCCCATGGCCGCGAAATACTGAAATGATATAAAAATCCACTCAGTTAGACCTTACACATCGGTATTAGTGATAGCCCAAGGGCCATTATTGGCAATGGCCGAGCTCTGGTCAGCATCTTTGGTAGAAGGAATATAGCGACGATACACACTGTGGCATCTGTGCTCTACAGATGAAATTTTGCACCGGATTTATCGTGCAATGTGTGCAATGCTGCAGCCATAGAACCAAAAACGACCATCTTCATTTTTGTGGACTGTTGCGCTCTTATTGGAAGGTGCGAATATGCCGCTTGTTCATGGCAAGCCTACGGCGCCCGTTAGCTTGCAGCCGAAAACGGCGTTTTCTTGGGTAATTGGCGGTTAAGACGATGCAACACATTACGCACCCACCTCAACCAGTAAGCTTATTCTGCTAACTAAAGAAATACATTTGTTGCTCACCCACTAACTCAGCTACCGTGAACACCGGTGAGTAAAACTTTCGACACTTATGGTCCACGAGTGTAGGGGCCAATTCTCACAACCATAAAAAAGACCACTTCAGCCTCGTCCGTTTTTGAGAATTCGCATGATCTCCGAAATTCGGCAGTGCCACATCAGCCGTGGTCACCAATCCTTCACTACCACACTACCAATGACAATCTTCTTGTAATGCGGATTGGCGAAGCCCTTCAGGCCTTCAATATCTTCTCTCTAACTCCATTCCGAAGTCACCGAAGATGGAAGGCGCTGAAACAGTAAATAAATTCAGTTACCTACTATCAAATTTGTCCAGCTTCAGAGCTACAGATGGACTGCCAAATTATATGTTCACTGACTGTCAGCACACCAATACATTAATCGGCACACGTTAGCTATAAGTTAACCGGAAGCTACTTTACCGCTTATTTTCAGGAAATACACAAGTGAGTCAAATCTTCCAACCCATAATCTGGTGGAGGTTGCCCACAGAAAACAGGAAGCAGAAGTGCCATGCATTATATTTGCTTTGCCGCAACAATTAGGCAAGACGCTATCCTTTGCCAAGTGTTGGTTCATACTTGGAAGACAACGTATTTTGTTTGATGGGTGAGTTGTTAGCCGCTGCATTCAACTACTATGCATAGTAAAGGCTCTATAAATAGTGGCTCTTACAGGTGCGTGTACAATGATCACGACAAGCATTCAAAGTTATCATCATCGCAGATGATTACGATGGCGAAGATCCGTTTCCAGTCTTTAGATTTGGCGAGTGTGCACAGATAAAGACTCGTAATCAACGGTGCTGATTGATTCTTCACTGACTTTGCCCTTGCGCAGTCCACCATTTGATTGAGGATCTTACGCCTTCTTCAGAATGTTCTGCGCTATTCTGATATTCTTTCCGATGGAACTTGAAATTCTTGGCTGTATGTTTTTTTATTTAAAGAAGTACCTCAAGAGAAGACGTGCGAACTATGTGCAGTCTGTTGGCGAATCTGCCGTTATCCCCCGGCTGGATGCGCTTAAATATCGTTAACAGTGTTGCACAGTCGCGTCAGCGACGCACAGCACTTCAAGTTTACTTTGAAATCTAAGCTCAACAAGCTGGAGGCAACATAAACCATAGGATCACCCAGAGATTTACGAGCAGCATTTGCCTATTTTGTCGCACTGGACGACTGGAAGGCACCCAGAATTTTTCAAATATTTGCCTTGATGGGGTATACGTTCAGAATTCTATGGCTCATCCATAATTTAAGCGCATGAACTGACGATAAAATTTGCGGCTCGCCGCTCACTAGAAGCCCGAACAAATTATTTTTGCCAAATCTATAGGGATTTCGAAGCTGTGATTTTGAGGGGAGTTAGTCTCATGCAGTCACACCTCTCGGTGATATCTTGCTCATAGCATTTTGTTTGAGCAAGCCAAATTTCAAGGTCACGGACCATCTTTAATTAGCGTTTTGTCACCGGTTTACGCGAGGTGAAACACGGAATCGCACTTTAGCATATTTCGGCGTTCTTTAAGAATGAAATGACATCTACAGAGTATCCAACGCAAATTCCACCCAGGAAATTAGGTCATTGACGTTTGCTTTATGCTCCCAAAATTTAAAAAATATTAGGGGCCTTTGTCACAACGCATATTCCTATGAAGCTCAGCTTCTATTAAGTACAACATTGTTAGAAAACAGCATTAGCCGCGCAGTGAAGATTCGAAGGTCATCTCTGTGGATGTATCCCTTCCTCAGATATCCATAACCAACCTGTGGACAATACTGTTGGTCGATTACCAACACAATGATTTCATTCTTATTCTGAATATGACACTCCACAAGTGGAATACGTCATAAAGTGGTCTTTATGATAATTGTAGCCGTTGCCCTTACCTTGACCACTGCTAGGCCCGTGTCTACGTGCAACGCCGATTATGGGGCCTAACCTATGCACGGTAACCTAATCCAATGGCCAACGACGGTCCTTCATACTCAACTATATACAACGTCGCCTGTCTTGGATGCTTATGGTAACCGCCGGGCCCATACCCATACTTAAAACTGACTATAAGGCCCTAACTCTAATAGACCAATCCAACGACAAACGGTGGCCCTTCATGTCCACACACGTCGTGTCAGCCAAGCCCATGCCTAAAAAATACACAACCACCCCTGGCGAATCAGCTTTCTAGTTATTGGTTGCATCGGTACAAACGTATTGTGTAGCCAATGCAGTTTACAGTTTCAGGAAGCCACTTTCACTCGAAAGGTTTCCGAAAGGAAAAATGTATGATCAATTACGACTCGTATGTACTCATATATACAGCACGGAATTAAACAAGGTTGTAGTAGCTAACTTGCTAGTTGATTATTAAATTCCGCTGTCTACAATTCTCGATCGGCATCTACGCCAAAGATGGAGTCTCAATGTTATAAAAGTAAGCTCCATTTAGTGCTATTGGTGAAAATGAGGTAGCCGTATGTACACCGATGATTTGGTAGCAGAATTCGGCAAACATGTGCATTACTGGACGCAGCGAAAGTAAGGCTAAACGGGGGTGTACACTAGCCAGTCGTAAGAATAGCTGGTATAGACTTCAGCCCTAGGATACAAGGACCGTATGCATCCCCAAATGCTCACCCATGAATGCGGCCGTAGTGAAGACCTGGTGAGTGGGGGGTACTTGGTGTCAAATCTGTTCATTAAGGGCACCAAACCCAAGCTCACCCCACTTCCTCTTCCCGATGCCAATAACATGTGGCTTATCGGAATAGACTTGTAGCCATCCCATATTCAACCGCCGTAGCAGGAGCCCCAACAGAGGCTCCACACTTGGAAACCAACCAGCTAAAGCGCTTATGTTTGTGATTTTCAGCATCCGGTTATGCATAAGAATGCGTCCACATCTCCGACACACGTACGCCAGAAACTGCCTGTACAAACACTCAACACCACCAGACACTCACGTTTCACTCTGATCTCATGTCCCTGCAAGCTCTGGACTAGTTCGGTTACGCTAAATTTGACCGAAGCTTAACCCTTATGATCAAGTATGCTCACACCCGTTCACATCGCTCGCATACTTACTATCTTCATCTGAATATCGAATAACGTTTTTGAAACTGGGTGGTGTCGTCTCAGTGCAATATTTAGAAACGGTGATCACTTTTGGCTGCTCGTTATCTTGAGCCGCAGTCTAACGCACATCACAGCGCTTCCTAGCAGATCACTGTGGGCTTTTCCCTATTTAAGTCCCCAATTTAGATATTGTCCTGCTTAAATGGCAGCAATGAACTATCGTGCGTCCTCGTCGGACCCAAGAATAACCTTGACCTATGTCGGTTTTAATTTGTCATGATCCCCTGGCAAATCCCTCACTTCAACGAAAATCCAAAACAACTCACTCAAGATGCTCATGCACAGGGCTGTCCAGGGACCCAAGTACAACGTCGCAGTGATGGCATCGCGACTGCCATACTCAGTTTGATGGTTGCCCATAGTCCACCATATCCCTAATATTTCCCGGACGAGCTCGACATGTTTGCCTACAGGACTGTCCCAGTCCGTTAAATTTGTGCAAGTAATTGGGATCACCAAACTCCCTATGGTGTTTTTACTTGTTTTGCCCATTAGCCCACCAATGTACCCAGCGTCTCTATCAAGGTTTTGGCATACCCATGCAGTTTGAACCTCGCCGTGCGCCTAGTATCGCGTGTGCTGACCATCATTTAAAACCTAAAACAATACTGGCTGTGACGAAATCCTTGGATACGTTTGGCGGTACGCCTGCCGCTACGATAAAAGACATTTTCGTTAAAAGGTCACTAACGGTTGCTCCGTTTTTGGGTTGCGCTGATATAGGGGGCACTGTTATTATTCATGTAGTCTTGGAGTTATTTTCAAATCCAGTACAGAAGGAAGCACGTAAAGAACCAGGATTTTCTACGATACTTCACACCGTCTTTACGGGCACAATGCGCGGAGCCACTAGCAGCCGTTCAAAAATGGATTCCTCGCTCACAGTTTGCCTTGCATACAAGTAAACAACTTTCAAAAAAGTGCAGACGCGCGGGGGGAACTTAGGGGCTCAACCCATTACCATCAAACGCTAAAACTTATGTTAAAGTTACCCCCTTTGAACGATGATTTTGGAGAAATTTCGGGTGGATTCCTCTTATTGAAAAACTACCTGGATTCGCAGCCGCAATGATTGATGACCTCGAAATTCTTCTCACTTAAACAAGCGGCCACCACATATACATTACCAAAACATGCATTCAGAATGTGCTCATTCTCGGTAAAATTCTCAACATTGGAAATGATCTAGTTTTGGAAGGATTAATTTCGACTTGCTCTTAGTGATCGGTCACGGTTTTTTCGGGGAGTGCAAGAGGTAAACGAAGCTGACAGGCCAGGTCAATTGGCTGCAAAAGCCTGTTGGATATATAGGCACATTAATGTAGATACACTAGAGAGTTTTTAGTGTCCCATCACCTAGTGGTTGCCTTGAAGTGACCACAGCGGGTAGCTAACGGCGGGAAAGCTTATGGTTAACGAAAACGGAGGTCCGGGTACTGAGAGCCAGAACAAGGAGAAGGGAGTCAACCTGAGCTGTCATGTTTGTTGGCACGTATATGGGTGCGAGCGGACTATGTGGTTAGGGTTGGAACAGTAGGCACAGGGACCTGTGACCATTTTCTCATAGAACAGGAACTACCATGAGGTTAGTGTAAACGGGCCACGTAACCAGCAAGTGCATCTAAGTCATCAATGATACGGTTTTCTTGTAAGTGCACGAGATCAGGGCTGAAGAAATGTGCTGCTTTCTGTCTGAGTCAGCTGAAAAACTTGTGGGTGTCATGTGCATATGCTGGGTTAGCTGATGGTTGCCACAACAGTTTGGCTCATCTAAAGGCCGTTGAAATTTTTTCGATTTGGCACAGGCCCTTGGTGAAGCATCTGAGGTTTCATCAGCTTCATGTAAGGATGAGCCTTTTGTCCAACGAACTGTTGAATTGATGGCTGCTATTTAAGCTGATTCGTGGGCATGGATGTGGATTGAACGTTCCAGAGCAAAGGGGTTGTAAATGGCGAACCGGACTGTTCACAGGTTACTTCGCCATGTGCTTGTGCGTGGAATGTGCTCGAGGTAGACCGTGTTCGGGTAGCTGCAGGATGGATTTAGAGAAGTAACCTAATTGTTTAACGCGATGGCCAGTAGAAATTCCACAACGCCAGCCGAGCGACCGAACTGCTGTGGGCCATCGGTCGAACGGTGGCCACACGCCCGACTCTTGCTCCGTCTAGACAACTGCCAAGTTTTTTGTTGGTTGGAATGACTAAAATCGGGTAAATGTTTCGAACGGCTCAAGTCCGATAAACTGGTGATAAGACTTTCCGAAGTTTAAGCTAAGCTATGAGGCAGTTTTGAGAAAGCTGGAAACGGGATAACTTATTTGAGGTGTCGTGCCATGCAGGCAGCCAATCAGGTTCTAGTTAGAGTGGGTTTTATTTACATGAAACTCAGAAAACGGATGTTCCTTTGTTGGTTGAAGTGCTCAAAGCCGTTCTTTAGGAGAAAATTTAGGAAGACTTATGGGCTAAGCTGCCCATCTTACCGTTTGTATTGCGCTCTAGGGGCTCAACCTGGCGTATGTGTACAGAAAACTGAAGGTGGATAGACTCCGATAAGCGTGTAATATGTCTGACAAGGATAGCTTATGCGGGTGGTATGGGATGCTGGCTGGCCGTCCATTTTGGTCCACTTGTTGAGTGTTTGACCACATACATCTTCCTCACCAACACACTTACTTTCGGTCCAGGTTGTGTTCAAAGATAGGCCTTTAGTCTGGAAAGGAAAGTTACATTTTCTGAGCAGAAACCATTACCGCCACACAGTGAACTATTCAAATGTGAATGATTGCAGTTTATATAACCTTCATTATTAGTTCATAAGTGAGTACTAGGCTATCTACACATGAGGCGTTTGGACAGTGGATATCACCAGTGGAAGCTGGCTAATTCAAACTGAGCAGCAAATCAGGTGTAGTGCGTATAGCTAGTTTTGGAGAGCTTATAGTTGTTTGGTTCCTGTTTTTCAACGCAAAAGTCTGGCTAAGTATGCCCACGTAAATTTCAAAAGTTTAAGTCCTTCTAGTAAACACGGTTAAACGGTTTAAACAGACGAAGCGTAGTATGATACATGCACTCGCTGGTTTTACCAACCGTCAACCATGAGATCCCGGCGCAAATACAAGTCAAGAACACCGAGGTTGCACCTAAAACAAGATGATGGTGTATTGGCACAGTTGGTAGGCTTTGATCCAAGGCAATCATATGAAGTTCCTTTTCATTTGAACAAAGATCTCATTCTGCTCAGTGGCAAGAAAATGTACGCCGAGAGAATTTTTTGACAGTGTGGCATTTTGTACCTTTATTTTACTTCCATTATAACACTACGTATTTCCTCAATTGCATAGTCGTTTTTTGTTTGAATACGAAAAACTACAAAAACGCGCACTCGTACAATTTCACATAATACAAGCGTGGTCACGTGCTTAGGCTCTCTCTTCTGATTTCTCTCGCGCTTGCAGCTGCCATTCGCGAGTTTCACGTACTAACTCTGGTATCAAAACATTTCAGACCATCTTCGGAATCTATTATATGTGGGAACTGTTCAGAAGAAGACCTCTGGACCAACATAATTGGATTATTGTTTATTCGCTGACCTGGGCCGACGGCGAACTACTTTAAAGAGAACAATTGTTAGTGAGTCTGTTTCATCTGACCTCTTTATTTTTGTATACCCAACCTAGCGTTATTATTTTTATTTCTTTGCCACGCACTCCTGGTAAACTAACTTATTGGGTAGCCAAAACGCTACAAATTTGGTGAACCCGAGTATTTCTAGATATTTTTTAAAGCGTTTCCTTTCAAGTCGACGTTATTTTGTTTCTTTTCATCATAAACATTATCGACAGCATGACATCAGTGTTCAACACCGATGCTTCACTGCCGTACAACCATGACCTATTTGAAAGCCTTATTGTAAAGAAAAGAGTAAAGGTGGACGGGGGAGGGACTTAGTGCTAGCTTAACACAATCATTCCGAGGTGCATACACCTCCAGACATTCACTCAGGCAGTCTGGATAGAAACTGACAACAAGAACGCCACTGACATC
>NW_008751876.1:705314-707564 GCF_000715545.1 Opisthorchis viverrini | reverse complement strand
CTAAAGGTGATTGGAGACCCTGTGGAGATTACCGTTCTCTCAACAACGCTACTATCCCAGAGAGGTATCCCATCCCACATACCCATGATTTCGCAAGTACCCTATGCCACACAAACATCTTCTCCAAACTCGATCTCGTACGAGCATACTACCACATACCCGTAGCCCCGGATGACAATCCTAAAACAGCCATCACAAAACCGTTTGGCCTTTTTGAATTCACGCGTGTGCCCTTTGGTCTTCGGAATGCAGCCCAAACGTTTCAGCGTTTCATGGACGAGGTTTTACGTGACTTGCCGTTTGTGTATGCCTACCTTGAAGATGTTTTAGTCGCTAGCACCTCCCCAATTGAACATGCAGCTCATCTCAGAGCAGTGTTCGAACGTTTTTCCACTTACAACATACGTTTGAACATTGAATAATGTGTTACTAGCCTTGTGTTACTAGCCGGTGTTACTAGCCTGGATTTTCTTGGCCGCCACATTGACGCCACCCGTATTTCAGCATTACCCGATCGCATTTTTGCCCTAGAGTCATTTCCCATACCCACGACTCTCACCCGACTTCGTCGTTTCATAGGTATCATCAACTACTACCGGCGATTCAGCATTCACTGTGCATATATTTTGCAGCCACTGACCGACTTACTTGGCTCCGAAGAAAAATCTGTTACTATGCCCCCGCCGCCATTGCTGCTTTCGAAAGAGCCAAGCACGCCATTGCTCAGGCCACAAAGTTATCTTTCCTCGATACTCACGAAAGCATAAAGCTGATTTTAACAACTGATGCTTCGAACGCTGCCGTCGGCGCCGTACTTCATCAAGTTGTTAACGACGCATCTCAACCACTAGCGTTTTTCTCGCAGAAGATACAGGCTGCCCAAACGCGTTACAGTATTTTTGGTCATGAACACGTCCATCTCGACATTGTTGGCCCGCTTTCCCCATCAAACGGTTTCACGCATATTCTTACCATGATCGATCGTTTTACCCGTTGGCCAGTAGCTGTACCCATTTCGGATACTTCAGCTGAAACGGTTGCCCTTTCATTTTTGCAGCACTGGGTGAGTAATTTTTGCATACCTTCCACCGTTACTACGGATCTTTGTTCACAATTTCAGTGAAATCTCTCCCGTGAGTTATCTACACTATTCGGTTTCCATCACATATCGACTACCGCGTATCATCCCTGCTCCAACGGTCTGGTTGAGCGTTTCCATCGATACCTCAAAGCTGCATTGACTACCCAAATGAACCCATCTTCATGGTCTTCTTCTATACCCCTCATTTTGCTTGCTATTCGCCCCACTATTAAGGAGGCTCTTCACTGTTCACCAGCCGAACTAGTGTACGGTACAACCTTACGTTTACCCGGTGAACTGGCTTCCCCTCCTGGCGCACAGCCCGAATCACCCATCACATTCGTCAACCGTCTGAAACAGCATATGTCCGAACTTCGTGCGACACCGACCAGACGATCAACCCGAACAGAACACATTTCAGCCGATCTCTCTTCTACACCAGTTGTATTTGTCCGACATGACGCAACAAGGAAACCCCTCTAACCCTGTTATGATGGCCCCTTCAAGGTTATCGAACGTCACTCCAAATACTTTGTTTTAGAGAGAAGCGGAAAGCATGATAACGTCTCCATTGATCGTCTGAAACCTGCCTACATTGAAGCACCCACGACCACATCCAGCAATCCTGCCGTCCCAACGGCACCCACACCTAACCAAGATATCCCTCCCGCCAACCTCACTCCTTTCACTAGTCGTTCCGGACAACGCGTCCGTTTCCCTCAGCACTTGGCTGATTGCGAAACTTGAAGTGAGCAACTTTTGATTCGTTACTTTAGTTATCCGAGCGCTTTTCCCTTTCATGGCCCACGCTGTAGTGGGGGAGTAGTGTGGCATTTTGTACCTTTATGTTACTTCCATTATAACACTACGTATTTCATCAATCGCATAATCGTTTTTCTGTTTGAATACGGAAAACTACAAAAACGCGCACTCGTACAATTTCACATAATACAAGCGTGATCACGTGCTTAGGCTCTCTCCCGATTTCGCTCGCGCTTGCAGCGGCCATTCGCGAGTTTCACGTACTAACTCTGGTATCAAAACATTTCAGACCATCTTCGGAATCTATTATATGTGGGAACTGTTCAGAAGAAGACCTCTGGACCAACATAATTGGATTATTGTTTATTCGCTGACCTGGGCCAACGACGAACTATTTTAAAGAGAAC
>NW_008751876.1:693314-705261 GCF_000715545.1 Opisthorchis viverrini | reverse complement strand
TTGCCACGCACTCCTGGTAAACTAACTTATTGGATAGCCAGACCACTACAACAGCACTTACTTCGGATGTTCTCACGTATTGGGCGAAATTTCCCATGAACTTAATAGTTCTCATACGTAACAATATTCAAAAGCTAAACGCACATATGTTTTTTGCATCTTCAGTAGGTCGGCTGCCTGCAGGATACAGCTAAAACACAGCCGGATCAGGAGGCCTTGTGTCTGACGTAATAATGCGCAATTCCATCCAAAATAACATCTTTCACGCTACCCAGAGCCTTGCGAAAATTTCTACGTTAGTGTACTGCTAGTAGCTGGAGAACTGATATTGGTTTTCGCTTATTCTTGCACCAAGTGTCATCAGTAAATCTGACACTGACCAGAAGAACCTAAGGGTGCTTCTGCTCTTGTCCAAGCTAACATTTTAGTGATGGCTGATCCTCTTAAAATGCTGTTTCTGAGAGTTTTCTGCCATCCTGTGTATCATAACCTCTAGTAGAGAGTCTATTCATGCCCCCGTGTTACAGTTGTGGCCCCTGAATCCTTTTTCACTGTTTCATTTTCCTACTTTTTTCATCAATCTTGTAAGAAGCCCCACTCCTCCAAGTCTTCAGCGAAGTTACGAACACTGTTTACGAAACGCTGTGGGTGGACATCCGACAACATCCACCAACAATACTAACCTGGGACGGCGCATGGTGCAAAGTTCAAGAGAGATTGTTTTTTTAATTTCATCCTACATCTCAAGTGTTTTCGGAACTATTCTTCCTCGCCTGTTGATTTATCTGAATCTTTAAAATATTCATCTGAGTGAAATCCTCATTACACCTCAATTAAACATGCCCCAGACCCCTACAACCCCCTCCATCAGTGGTTCTGTCGGACAGCGATCTGGCTACCCAAAAAGCTAATTTACCAGGAGTGTGTTGCAAGGAAACAATAATAATGACGCTAGACGAGTATACCATAATAAAAAGTGTCGAATGAAGCAGATCCACTTAGAATTGTTCGCTTTGAAATAGCTTGTCATTGGCTCAGTTCAGCCAATAAATGATAATCCAATCATGGTTGTCCAGGGGTCTTTTTCTGGACAGTTCTCACTGATTCCGAAGGTAGTCTGAAATGTTGTGCTACCAGAGCTAGCACATGAAACTTTTGAATGACTGCTGTAAGCGCGAGCGAAGCCAGAAGAGAGAGTAGAATCACGTGACGAAGTTTGTATTGCGTGTAATTGTACCGATACGCTTTTGTAGTTTTTCGTATTCAAAAAAACAAACTTATGCAATTGAGAAAATACGTAATGTTATAATGGAAGCAAAAGAAAGATACAAAATACCACAGCCGCCATACACCGAGCCGTCCTCAATCTTACAGTTACTGAGTATGATATCACCATAACTCTACTGGCGATCCTCAGTTTAATGCATCGTCCTGTTTCGCCCATCTCGCACCCACCCGTACGTATAGCATACGCCTATTAATACGCCACCCATTTCGCTATCCTCAATCTAATAACCCCACTACTAGATCCTTCTCCAGCCATTCCATCCCCGATTATCCAGGCTCTTCTGGATGCCAGTCGCTGAATTCAGCACACTCATTCTACTTCTCTGTCACATCCGCTAGGGTCACTTTACCAACGCACAACTTCTACTGCTTCCCCTCTATCCCTGATCTTGAAATCTGTCCGAGAGAATACAGTAGTCTCCCAAGACATAACCGTCGGTATGGACGCCTCAGTCACTTTCACTACGCTTAAGGACGCTTGTATTGTCCTGGCTCCTTCGCAGCCTCTGCGAAAGGCCGGGGAGATTTTGCAGCCATACATTGAAAGGCTGCACTGGTTACATCGGATCAGTAGATAAGGAACAAATCGTTTCTCTGCGGAGCCTTCCCGTAACCATCGAAGACCTAAAACAAACAGTAGTGGGTCTGATCTCCCTAGTCTCAGCAACACATCCACATCTGAGCGTCGATCAGCCCTTGTGGTTCTCCTGGGAAGACCCGTCTACCGCCAGTCTGTTCTCCGTTGGTCTTAACCACAAAGCGTAACCCTGTCTACCAGTTATAGTTTCAGTCAACAAGTGGCTTTTCATAACTCATGGCTTCTGCTTCCTTCCCTAACGGAGAGTGCCCCTGTCTGAAGCAGCCGGCAACTCGTGACTCCTAAACTGTCTACCTCGCTTACCGTAGCCTCTTTGACGAACTATATTCTCCTCAGTCCCACTGATCAAAAGCCCTCAGAAAGTTACGAGCATTTCTCACACCTTTCCTACTCTTCATACCTGTCCACCCCACATCCGAAAGGTCGCCTAACACCCCAAACCTCGTGGTGCCTATCAGCACAGCTTAACTTGTTACCGGTCACCCAGGCTGTCACGTCAGTTATGAAGCGTAACTTCTTTTTCTTGGTTGAAAACCCCCTTTATTCTCAACCTGTGGCCCAAAGCGGCCGTATTCCCATACAAACCTCTTGTCCGTCGGTGGGGGTGAAAGACTCTACCAAAACTCGAAGCAAGCACCCTTCACACCACCCATGTCTATTTAAACCCGTCCCATGCTCCCTTCAACGGCAGCCACTCATCTCTGTCCTACTTCATGATCGCTGAAAAATTTACATCTCTCTCATCTGCTGACTATTCCTAATAGCTTACATTTTGTTTTGCTCCCGTACTTTTGAGCGCCACATCCACCATTCCATGACACCAAGAATTTCCGGCGAGGCCGACACAAACATCTAGCCTTGATTTTCGTCACTGGTCACCCGGTGATCAGTAAGGTTAGAATTCTCACTAAGCCGAAATGACCACGCCGTGAGATAATAAATGACGCTCCGGAATCGGTAATCCGCCAATGACCAGGGCCTACTCATGCTTGCCCACTAACTTGGGTTATCTACTCTGCGTTGTAGTGGTCTGGTTATTCAATAAGTTACTTTACCAGGAGTGTGTGGCAAAGAAATAAAAATAATAACGCTATATTGCGTATACGATAGTAAAGAGGTCAGATGGAACAGACTCACAAATGATTGTCCTCTTTAAAATAATTCATCGCTGGCCCAGGTCAGCGAATAAACAATAATCCAATTATGTTGGTCCAGTGGTCTTCTTCTGGATAGTTCCCACATAAAACAGACTCCGAAGATAGTCTGGAATGTTTTGATACCAGAGTTAGCACATGGGGTTCGCGAAATGACCGCTGTTGGCGCGAGCGAAATCGCCTCTGGTGGCCCAAGCGAAATCGGAAGCGAGAGAGTCAAAGCACCTGACCACTTTTGTATTGCGTGAAACTGTACACGTTGGAGTTTTCGTAGTTTCTCGTATTCAAACAAAAAAACGATTATGGAATTGACAAAATACGTAATGTTATAATGGAAGTAAAATGAAGGTACAAAACACCACAGCGTTCAACCACTGCTCTAGCCACTTAGACCGTCACTACCATTAGACGTATGCCCTGAGGACCGAAAGCGCCAAATAACAATAAGGATCCTGGCAGCTGGCCAATCCCACATTTCTAGCCACATTCTTAACCATCCCCATCAACTCACCATCTCCTACCCATCTCCAGCCACCATCTCCACCACCCAACCAACTGCGCACTGATGATGTCTCCTCATATGGTGACGAAACGTTTGTAAGCCAATTGCCAAGCTCGGTGATCAACAGATCAACAGCCACCTGATCAACAACCAACAAACTCGCCCGAGCTACCAACATTTCAACACATTATCAGCTCCACCAACATAGATGCCCTGGTCTTTTCCGAAAGCCACTCAATTAGAAAAGGAAACTCCAGGCCATCTGCACCAGAACAAAGGGAAATGCGATTACCTCGGCTGCCCGGAACACTGCCGCAAAAGCGTTTCTAACCACTCAAACCTACCGAAGTAACAACAAGATCCGGCATTCGATGGGATCCTGGAGCTCCTCAAAGCTGCGGCCGCAAGGGAGGTCGGAACCCATGCCCATTGCATGACAACCCATGATGGAGAACTATGGTCGATGACTTCTAAGGCTTCGGATATTCGCTGTACAGTACCGTGATGTTCTTGCACTACCACTCAGTTCCCGTCACTCCTCTCCCCACAAACCTACTACCTGTTCGGGCTCACCCACACCCCTCAGCTCTGTGTCCCTCTCTGTGGTTTGTTAATTTCTGCCCCGGCACACCAAATAGTATCCACCTTGTGAGCCTCATAAAATGTGCATCCGCACAGGTGCTTCTGTAGTTTATCTTATTCTTCTCATTTTTTTTCGCTGGTGAAGTTCGTTCTTATTGGGAGCTAACGACTGTGCGTTTCATACACAAGGGCAGGACCAAGCTTGGCTGCAATAACTAATCGACTATGAATCTCACATTTAACACCTCAAACTCATGTGAAAGATTCTTGGCTGATCTGTGCAATTATTTTTCACCTCAAATGGCCCACTAGGTTGCCCTGGACGCGCCCACCCTACTGCCTGTCACAGTTCAATTTACTTGCTACATTTTTACACATCAAAACATCTAAACTCAAGAAAAAGTGGATCGTACCTTCTTTGAGCTCTCCAGAACAATATTCCATGAGAAGCCTAAGCGTCCTCAGTACAATATCCCACTGGCTAGCCTCATTCATGCCTGAACGTTAATTAAGGGTAGGGTGTCGTTTCAGAAGAGCTTGTTAAACAATCGGTAGTTTTTCTTTGGGCAACGGTTCGATTTTGACACAAAAGCTTCATCAGGCCAAGTGAGCAGGTCACCAAATTGGCTAGGTTATAAGGCAGACGGGGAACCGGATAGAGAAGAAGTAGAAGGTTTGGAGTTGGAGTGAGCGGCAGATAAGGTGGTAGTGCCGATAGAGGCTCAGTGCCAATGAGAAAACTGAGAGCAGAATTTTCATCGAAAACTGTCAGGTGGCGAGTGATATTTCATTCATCCCTATAGTTCTGTCCGTGCGTTTTTTCGACGATGATTGAGGGGACGGCTATGTCGGAAGGAACATGTTTGCGAAGAGATGCGTGCAGGATGTCCAAAGATGCTATGGTGCCGGCAATGATTATGTCCACTAGGGGATGAATGTGGTCGAGAAGACATGCGGAGACGCGAAAGTATACGGCGAAATTGCTAGGGTCGAGACAAGCGAATGGCTGCTACCTGAATGACTAATTTGTCAAGATGATCGTGAAAAGCGGACCAGATGAATGGGTCGGACACCAGAAAGGTGGGAGATGAACAGAGGTGGTGTTGATGTTGGGTGTTGATGCGATTGTAGTTGAGGTAATACCTTTTGCTAGAGGATCGGTAATGAATACTTGCGTAGTTGAGAAGTGCGAGTCTTTAAATGAGCTATGTAAATGGCAGGGTTGATAGAGGTTGAGAGCCTGAACTGAGAAACTGGCCTAGGATACGGAGAGTCGTGTCAAAAACCAATTCTACAGATGAACAGTACCAGGGAGAACGCCGGATTATGCGTGGATGTAGAAATAGCAATGGTATTTGGTGTCACAAGTTCATGGTCCTTAACTGACTGCAACCTGAAGTCTCAGGAATGCAGTGGTAACCATCACTAATTTATGCATAATGTGTAAAATGCTAATGGTCCTATATTTTTGTTGTATCCGACTGCTGCCCCCGCTCCAGAGCTGTAGTGTAGGAAAAGACTCGCCGACAAAGAACACTGTTGCGTTCTTTGTTGGTAACGACCTAGCGCAAACGTTACAAGGGGGTTGGTGATACTTAAAGTGCACTTTTGACCTTGATCAGACTGTCTGATCATTGTTTGGTGATCACCCATCACCATCTGTTGTGCTTTTGCAAAATGCCTGGACACTCATCCTCGTCTGTCGATGCCCAACTGACTGACTGCTTGAATGGTCTGGATGCTTGCCGACTTCCCTACTGCAATTTAATGGAGTATGAGGGTCACAGTAGGTCTAGGGCACTCCGGGATTATCTCCAGTAACCTGAGCTACATGACCATTTTGAACAATTCAAGACTAACTCAAACCACAAGTGCTAAGCTCCGTCAGTCATTGAAGAAACAACCTACACGCTCTGGTTCTTAAGGTTCGGTACTCCGGTGGCCTATATTGTTGCGCAATGTGGGTGAAAAGTTACTTGGACATCAGTGACAACTGCCCACTTCGGGTTGGTTCTCTCGATTCAGGCATGAATAAGGGACCCTTGTATGTCCCTCTCTCTCTCTCACTCTCTGACGGTCGGTTGGTACCGGCAGGCTTTTGTTACGGTAGAAAACAAGATTATATCTCACAAGTGAACATCCAACCGGCTTTTGGGCTCTGGTGGAGGGAACACATCAATGGTCCAGAGCGTCATATACCGCAAGTACGAAGAAAGAAGCATCACTAATGATCGGAGGGACCATATTATGAGTAAAGTGTTAAGCTCTACCCTCGAGAGAGTTTTGGGTGACTGGGATGATTTAGCTTCACAGCTGTCCGATATGTGAGAGTGGAGTCAAAACGCGTACTGTGCAGGATTTACCGACTGGGTGATACTTGGCACCTTTTTCACGGCAAGCTCTAGGGCCACAAAGACACTTCATAGTAACCGCCATGCTAATTTTGACACTTCTTTATTACATCTGAGTCACAAACATCATGCCTGATTGCGTGTTTGGGGTGGGCCTTGACGCAGACTGAGGGGTAACTCCTGTAGCCGTCCATGGGAAGTTTTGACAGTACTCGATGCTTCCCGACGGTGGCCTGTTGTCACATAGCAGCTTTTATGCCACTTTCGATGGTCTAAGACCGCAATACATATGGGCTCATGTAGTAAGGGCAAAGACTGATTCGTCAGAGTGGACGTATATAAACTTTTCGCTGTTCAAGGTTACCTATTAGGTCATATGGACCGCATTCCCCATTTACACATGATTCACTGTTTGGTCCCCTCTGAGTTACAAGTGGATTTGATTATCCAGCGTCAGTCATCCAAATGAGGTCATGTAGACTTTGTGCCTGCAAAGTAAGTTGTCCCAGCTGGTTAGGCTTCAGCCTTTTGGTCTGTCTATTATCACTGTACACATTTTCCAAGCGATCTAGAGCCATTTTCCAGCACTCTCCTGCTTCTGAGGTGCCGTTGCCTCATGAGTCATTTCTTGGCTCCAGATGCACAAGTCTACCCGCCTTCCTTACTGATATAATTTTGCACCTTTTTATAGCAGTGGGCAATCCACTGCAGCCTGAAGTATCGCCCCATGCGTGCCTACGCCTTTTGCTACCAATGAGGGTTACTTCCCACCGTTACTCAATGGCCTGCGCAACCTAGTTTTTAAACCTTTGTTAGACCTCTCATCTCCGCGTACATCTATGGATTGTATACAAAGATTCTCGGGTATATTTTACCATGTTTTTGACGTAGTTGATCCAGCTTTGTGCTTTAGACGTTCGCTTTCCAATCAAGGAAGGCACAAGGGATGATCCGTAGGAGCAGAGCCACGCACCGCGGGACACCTCCACTATGTTGATCACTTCTTCTTCTGATAGTAAAGATGACCGATAGGTGTCATAGCATGCCCATTTCGATCCGTGGTATCCTTCTGCGCCCACTCGTTTGATTTCCTAGTACCTACACGCTGGAGTCACTAGAACAAGAGCATGTGTTGGAGCATGCTCATGGGCTTCAAAGCCTCGAAAGTGTCATTCCTCTATTCCATTTTCTGGTGTAGTGGTCTGGCTACCCAAAAAGCTAAGTTACCAGGAGTGTGTGGAAAAGAAATAAAAGTAATAACGCTAGATTGAGTATACGATAATGAAAGGGTCAGAAGGAACAGAATTACTAATAATTGTTCTCTTTAAAATAGTTCGTCGTTGGCCCAGGTCATGGAATAACTAATAATCCAATCATGGTTTTTCCAGAGGTCTTTTTCTGAACACCTCTCACATATAATAAATTCCGAAGATAGTCTGAAGTGTTTTGATACCATAGTTAGTGAGTGAGACTCGCGAATGGCCGCTGCAAGCGCGAGCGAAATCAGAAGAGAGAGTAGAAGCATGTGACCACGTTTGTATTTTATGGAATTGTACAAATGCGCGTTTTTGTAGCTTTTCGTATTCCAACGAAAAACGTTTATGCAATTGACAAAATACGTAATGTCATGATGTAGCGAAAGAAAGATACAAAACACCAAACTAGTCAGTAAAAGCTTTCGAGAATCGCCGATGCGATGTTATACTCCATTATTGTGTATCAAAAGTAACGCGTCTCCTCCCAGTTTCAGAGACATTCTGCTTAGGATCACTATGTCGTGTCAGACTGCTTCATCCTGTCTGTTCTTCAGTAGTGGCCCGATTCCAATGAATGCTCCTTGCCTGTGCCCTTTGAGCCATGACTACATGGGTTGTCTATTTCACTCTATACGAAAACGTTAAATGCCCGTCTCTTTAGACGATTCTGAGAGGAGAAAAATACGTTATCTGGTTTTTGTCCCCTTTACTGTGGATTTTTTCAGCGGACGTAGGACTTAGACTTTTGTAGAACCAGTAGTATCGGATTCCTCGTTCTCCGCCATGTAAAAGTTTCACCTGACTGGACTAAGGAGTGATGAGACGTTATTACCATCGGTTGTTCATGCCTCTGTTCTAGGGATCGTGCTTGTGTGTCATATAATTTTTCTGCTAGAACTTTCAAAATAATCGGGAAGGATAGCAGAAAATGAGGTCTGCTTTCAAGGCTTGAAAAGCCCTTTGATGTTCGTTTGTATGTCTAAACTAGTAGCCCATTCTAGACCTGATGCGCAGTGGTTCCGTCAGAAAGACGAAATCCACAGTCCGTTGATGGTCATCCTCTGATCGCTTTCGTGGGAGCTCGATTAAATTCGGCTTTCATGAGCAACCAGTGTTTCTTCGTTTGGGGAACTACACCTGGGCGGGAAATCTCTCATTTTTACTTGGTCATCTTCAGTTCGACCCGGGGAACTCCTAGTGATCCCGTAAAAGGATTAAGCTACCGTCAGCTTAGATCCCTATAAATTGTTCACTGCCCTTTGAAAATTAGCTCTCTTCAGATCAAAAGTTATTTCCCTGAACTTAGGTAGCTGACAAATATTGAAGACGGCCATATGAGTGTCGCTTCCCCACACTGAAATTTGCCGCTAACCTGTTTGTGAGTCGAGTTTGAAAAACACATCGGCCTCACGCATTCTTTACAGCTTTAGATGACCACGTATCGAATACGTGTCAGCTTCTGTCATCTCATTCAGCGGTCAATAACTCTCATAGATATAAACCACCTTCCTTCTGCTGTAAAATGTCCACAAGACTAATGAATCAGGCCCGATTCAAGAATGATTTTGACAGTACTGTATTGTACTGTACTGTACTGTACTGTACTGTACTGTACTGTACTGCAAACTGTAATTGTACTCTAATTGGTTTTCGTCTGTGTGGATGCTATGTTTTAAGTTTGCGCACAAATAGGAGTTGCAAACAAGTTCACGCGCTTTTTCACCGAAGTCTGCTCTTTCATTTTCCCTGTTTTAACAGAATGTGCCCAACGGACTGGTTATAATGAACTGCCAATTTGATTAGGTTGTTATGACTCTCAAGTATCAGATCATGGGGCATCGATTCCTCTAATCTACATTTTCACGAAGCGCTCTTATTCCAAACACTGAACAGTGTGGCGTTACAAAGGCTATACGGAGGAATTCTGTATGGTCCCTCATTGTCCCTGTTATTGATGGGGAACTTTCTTATCCATTGCCGATGGGCTAGATCCTGCATCCACTGTAGCCCAAACTAGTATTTAGTTCATTTCAACATCAAATATAGAAACCTCTTTACTACGCACTGGTAACACGAGAAGCCTGGAGATTGGTCCTGGCCGAATTATCACCGGTCATCTTGGATGAGAAGAACAATAATCACATCATCTAGGAGTAAAGCCGAAGGGGCTTCGTCCTGGGCCCATTCAAACAAAATTTGTTAGTACCGCTAACTTTGGTTCTTTGCCTGTCTTTCGGTGTTGACTAAGTCCCATGCTGTCTGTGCTGCTGTCAGTAGTCCTGCACACTGGTTCTGGGATGCAAGAGACCCAAAGTCCCGAAAACATTTATAACCATCTATATACAAACATACAAACTGCTGTCACATGTGTCTGGTGAAGCCCCGGGTATCTGAAGGTCATTTGCTCGTTCCAACGTTCACAAGTTGTTATTTCTAACCTTTGCAATGGCGAATCCAGGTGAGAGTCAGGCTCTTCCACCGTTATTGAGGAAAGGCGCCCTTTAAATTCCTGTCAGTGTGCCTGAATATTTCTTGGGACCAAAGCATGCTAGCCATGTTAGACAAGAACACCGTGCGCGAGGCGTTTTTCACGGGGCAGATTGGAACTTTCTTTTGTCTGACCGACTCTCACTGTCCCGCATGTTCTTCATAGCTTATTCCAAGGTTCCTAGTCTGTAAATCGAAAGACTGTTTTACTAAACCAAGCAGTTGTTTTGGGAACCCGTTCAGAGGTCAAAAAGACACGTTAGTAACCACGGTTTGTAGCAAATGTAAAGTATCAAGGTGTCATTAACCGTGACTGCTTGTGTTACAAAGAAGTACCATGTGATTCCAGGTACATAGAACTGTCGTGCAATCTTGTGAAACTATCCCCTTATATATGAGTTAGTCATATATTAGGTGAAAGACAGTGGTTTACAAAGTGCATTGGTTTTAGCGGGAGACCCAACTGAATCTCACCTAGATCTCACTCGTGATATTCTTCAAGCGAATCTTCTGTACAGAGGATGAGACGGTGTTTGAGATATCGCAATACACTGTGCAGACAGAAGACGCTCCTCACATGCCTTTTGAAGAGACTGTAATACCATTCTGAATAGCGTGTCCCGTCTAATCGCCTAATCGTCCCTATTTGGTGCCTCTACATTTTGTTCCCACCCCACCAGCATTTCATTTTCTTTTCCGTTAGCTGGATGATACATAGCCACGACGAGAAAATAGCCTCGAAGTGATAGGAGAGTTTACGCACCTCAGCTGACCGACGAGTATTTGTGTCACAAACTTCTTATTGTATATCCTAGGATGCCGTATTGTAGGATTTTTTAGTGGTGCACTATCAATCGCACCAAAAGACTCCAACCGGCCGTTCACCAACTCCAAAGGTCGACTACTCTCCTCAGCAAGTAAGAACGCCAGAACATGGCTCGAGGACTCCATGCTGGTGCTTGCACATCTCATCTATAACGAGATAACCTTCAACCATCACAATTTGCCACGAGTCTGCTGGCCCTCACATACGCCCGCAATAGCTGCTGTTGAGCTTTCCTCCTCTAGTCCTTTCATTAGTTAACATCATAGTAGTGAAGCAATGGATTCAGGTTTTTCCTGTCTTACTGCTCATCGTAAGCACACATCCCTGGAATTGTCGGGTTGTTTGCCTCGTACGAGGCGAGCGTGTTACCGCTACCCCAGTGGCACATGCTTGACGCACTCGAATATCGGTCCTGCTACTGCTTGCTTTTCAGTAGTAAGAAATCGCGTCGACCTTGGAGCTGCACGTGGTACTCCACGTAGCGGGTTTCCGGCCATCGTACGAATGACCCTTGCTTAATATGCCTCAAACTTTCTAACTCCTCAACTCTGAGGGTAACAGTATATTTCGGTCACATTGGAGCACACTGTGGACTCGCAGTAGTCAAGGTTCAAAATTTACCACCCACCACTTTGGCCGCCCTCAATATCGGTGGCAATCAATATTTGCGCATGTAAAGTCGAAGAATCTTATTTGCCTCCTCGAGATGGAGTACCGCGCTGCATACCGCAGTGCCATCAGTAATATGCTAAATTTTTGATGATGCGTGAGGTGCTGTGACTCCTCGTTTGGGTTGATTTCCTGCTGCTTACATTATCATTTATTTTTGAAGAGCATGGTCACAAACATAAAAAGTGAATGCAAGCGATGAATGCGAAAGAGTAACAGGAGAATATGGGAGAAA
>NW_008751876.1:658377-691068 GCF_000715545.1 Opisthorchis viverrini | reverse complement strand
CTACTACTACTACTACTACTACTACTACTACTACTACTACTACTACTACTACTACTACTACTACTACTACTACTACTACTACTACTACTACTACTACTACTACTACTACTACTACTACTACTACTACTACTACTACTACTACTACTACTACTACTACTACTACTACTACTACTACTACTACTACTACTACTACTACTACTACTACTACTACTACTACTACTACTACTACTACTACTACTACTACTACTACTACTACTACTACTACTACTACTACTACTACTACTACTACTACTACTACTACTACTACTACTACTACTACTACTACTACTACTACTACTACTACTACTACTACTACTACTACTACTACTACTACTACTACTACTACTACTACTACTACTACTACTACTACTACTACTACTACTACTACTACTACTACTACTACTACTACTACTACTACTACTACTACTACTACTACTACTACTACTACTACTACTACTACTACTACTACTACGGCTGCTGCTGCTGCTGCTGCTGCGTTATTGTAGGCTTCGGTTGGAAGGATTTTCACGGAAAAAAGTTACCGTGAAATGTATGCGTGTAACCACTTAGCAAACAACCCTGCCCTCATGGTTGCCCAGAAATGTACCGAGAGGATTATGTGCGTGTAAAATCGATTACCGTAAACGTCGCATTAATTTTCGCAGACTCCACCAAAACAATACATTGTAGCTAATATTTTCAAATGGTTTCGGGCAGAAACGAACCAACAGAGTCCTGACAAAAACTGGGAGGAAGCTATGTGCACTGTCCTTTTGTAGTGGACGCTTAGACAGCCTGCTTCTCAACACGGTTCACTGATCCGCGACAAGATGTTTGTGTTCTGTTTAGTGAAGCTTATTTGCAATAACCCAGGGAAGTAATCGTGGAAAAAGTCATTCGCATAGGACTCTAATTGAACGTAGCCGGTGGTACATGTGGGCTCACTGGAANCTGCTGGTATCCCCTACACAAACCGTTGTTTTAGTCTTCTTAAAAAGCTTGAGTTTCCTCAAAGTTACGTTGATACCAAACTATCCACATCGCCAAAGGTCCTTGTGAAGAGATTGAGTAGGTTTTGCGTTTCTCCAACTCTCTGCCAAATTTAGAGGGAAGATAAACGGCCGTTTCGATTAGTGCTGGATTCCTTGTTGGACTATAGGCTGATTGCATGTGGTTGTACAGTTTCCACCTCACTTGAAACCCCTCATCAAAACAAAACTTCGCCTATAAAGGAGATTCGGTTTTTCATGCCGGGCGCTGCAGACAGTGTAGTTATCTGCCCAAAGTACAATTCCTTCTGTAGCATAGAAGGCTTTTGGAGTGCTTAAACAGTATCACCTGTAGGTGTGAAGTAGATATAGGCTGAAACAGTATGACGATGAAAAAATTCATTCGGATTGTGACTACTGAACGGATCATTGATACGTATTCTCGGAGGAGCACTACAGATAAGTGGAATTAATTGAACCAAAAAAACATCGAACTCAACTGATCAATGCCAGTTGTGTCGCAATCTGACTCACATGCTAGTAACGCATACAAGTTCAAACTGAAAACTCTTGAATGAAAATTATTCAACAAAGGAATGGACACCAATGGGGATGAGTCATCAGCATCATGACTAATCAGTGCAACGGTAATTATCTGTCTGGGGACAAAAGCAATGCTAACCATTACGGAAGGTTGCTCGGAATATTCCCCAATGTGTGGGGGATCAAGACCATGGTGGCTGATAGGACAAAGAAGGACTGTCCCCTCCAGTATCAAACCAGTTAGCCAGTGTATTTGATTCAAAATGCTCATATGTGCCGCCACATCTTTGCATCATGAGAACAAAACAGCTGATACCACATTTTTACCAACCTGTAAGGCAGAACGAAGTGAAAAGCACTTTTCACCGAACCAAACCAAGTCCGGGAAAGTAGATTATCATAGATTTTGAGCCCGGTAAGACTCATAGACCTTCCTGTGCGTTGGAACAGCTTCGACTGGTTAGCTAGCAACCGAAGCAGATGTGATGAATCACAACAACATCAAGCGGTCTCGTTTAGTAGCGCAGTGGTCATTCGAACATGATGACTTATCCTTACGCTGTCGACCTCGGATGATCATGGCTTGTGTGTCCTATTACTGAAATGGATGACTGACGTTCGACTCATAACCTTACCTAACGAACTCAGGTATCACTGCAATGTGAGCACTTCGAAATTCATTTCATTCACACTCTGCCTTGATCTGCACCAGCAAATCGTTTGCAGATAGGGGGAAGTTTTGTAATTCCATTTCCTGAGAAAATTCATCTGATTTTGATGACTATCTAGATTAGATTCGTGAACAAATCACAACCCAGAGACATGATTTGTGGTATAAGTGAAGTCCTTCGATTCTGTTTAGATGGCAAATATCAATATCTTTTTACGCTGCGTGTACCCACGTTGAGGAGAAGCCAAACTATTCGTCACTTGTTCGCCGACAACATCAAACTATTTGGCTCACATACTTAAAGCTCTAGGATCACGATGCAACTTGGTTTGCTTGGTTCGTTGTTTGATAGCTTGACAATTAACCCAACTACATTGCTTGTGGGGTCAGCATACCAACTTGTTCAGTCCTATATTTGCATGACAAAAGCGAACATACTGGATGCACCTTTTCAAAGGATCATGTGTGGATTTTGCAGTGCAAACGATCCCGGAATGTGAAGAACGATTACTGATTGTGAAGGAACTGTTATTATTGTTAAGTTAACGAATATGCTGAAAGTCGTCGACGGTCTTCTAGCATCCAATCCACCGAGTTATTGACCGAACTAAGGGTGATCCAATCCCCCAGATGCGTCGGACAATTATTGATTTAATTGATCGTGAACTACCTTGAATTTACACACCTGGCGCTTTAATGTTTGGCTGTCATTAAAACTATAAAGCCTCTGCTTTGATATCGTTCATACGCCAAACACATATACCGTGAACTAATGGTAATAATAAAAGTATTAGTTGTAATAATACGGTATTTGATTTTTCACTGCTTCCACTCGTGGCTACAATTATTCCATTGCAGTTTGTTGATAAGAATTGGTGTGCTCTATCAAAAAACTACTTTTGACACCCCCTCTCTCTGACAAGACCGTTTGGACACGCATGGCACCTGCAATTGTCAGGCTATTTGTTCCCACATTTTATGACCACTTCTCAAATATGACCGGATTTTCTGAACATTTTCGAGGTTGGATTGCGTTTCACCTGAAGTATCATATGATAATTCCATCCTATGTCAGCCCATGCTTGAAGGTCGAAGAGCATCCTGCAGAAGTGGATCTTGATCCCATTCTGATAGCCATTGAGAATAAGGATAGGAGCGAAGACACTGGATAATTATCCTCCGGGCCAGGTGGGAAAGCATATTTGTGACTGGGTTGAGCATCTGAACTCTTCCACAACGACGGGGAAGCGCCCCAATGAATCAAAGTGAAGAAATGTTCTCTGGTGGTTGGAATACGATGTAGTTTGGAACAAAACTTTGAGACGCCATCAAGGCCGTACAGTTTGAAAACGTCCAAATCCGACAGAGGCAGTGAAGATTTTCCGTGGTGATTGAAGCTAATGGGAAAGGAAGAACAGATGAGGAGCTTTGAGAAGTGAGGGAAGAACTCCTTCCAAAAAAAACTAATCAAAAATTCCCACTTTTTCGGTTAGGTGGATTTTAAATCGTCGCTGGAATCGAATGAGACGGAAAGATCAGGAGAAGCAGTTACGTCACACTATCCTAGCCAGACTCCGGAACCATCATATTCTACAGGGTGTGTTCGGGGTTTAATATTCCTTCAGACTAGTTTGCATATATATTTAACTCTGTCGAGCACAGCTGGCGACAAAGTGGCCAGTGGGCGTTAGAAAATGGGACTTTTCTATCCTTACCTGTACACCTTTCAAAAATTTATAGCCACATACATACAAGTGTGAGCCAACCGCTGGCTCGGAAAATTAGCCATCTTGACTTTGTATGAAGCAGTACTGAATGAAAAACCTGAGGCATCCTCCGACAACCAGTAGTCCCAAAAAGAGTAATTGAAAGACTCCTGCAGACTCTCACAGTGAGCAGAAGTGCATAGACACATATGACGACGAGCAGAATGGGATGTGGGTTAAATAGGTAGGTATGGATGATAAGGCAGTGATCGGACAAACCCTAGGTAGCAGAAAAGTGAGCTTGATGAGAAGCGGGGTGTGCCGTCATGAATACACCTAGGGTCTGAGGAGTGTCACAGTTCTGGTCAGGCGCTTGAGTTGGAAGTCAGTTACAAACGCACTTTGTCTGACGACCTACAGGATCTTAGTCACAGGAATATGGTAACTGATCTATATTATGGACAGAAAAAACACAGAGAGCTGAACTGAAATACATATATATGGTTAACGTTCAGTCGAATGAAACTTTCCTGTCGGTGGATGATGAACACACAACAATGCTTGATATAACAGTCTGCATTGAACTGAAGTCGGAAAAATATTGAGGTCAGGTGTTCAGGCGTCAACGGACAAGTTCACGTTCGTATCACCCTCGTTTGAACAGTCCTTCTCCTACCTTCCTCTGCAGTTTTTCACACACCAAACGGGGTGAGCACTGAACTCCAGTTTCGCTCTTATTACAGCTCATCAGCGGCGCACATGTTTGGCAATGTCAGGGTTTGAACCCCGAACATCTGACGTGCAAGGTGAGCGTCTAACCACTACTCCCCCACCAGTACACGCTGTAAAATAGGAAACGAGGAATGAGTGTAGATACCACTCCGACCTTAAACTGATAGCAATCGAACAGTAGATAGTTCGGAAACCGCAGACAGATAGTATTACAGACCCATGGCTTGGGTCTTCGTGAAGAACACTAGAGAAGGGATGAGAAAGGATGGTGAGCCGGATTAACGGTGCAGTTCAATCTATGAACGGTACACCGAGAGACAATCAAGTCTCGAGAGAGGGAGAGAGAGAATGGAGTCAAGACTCGTTGTAATGGATATATCTTCGTTTGTTTGACGACTGATGGACAAACATCTCAAATCAGAAAACTGCCTAAAACATCAATAAACTAGGTAGTGATATTTTCAAGAGGGGCAATATGATGTATACCTTCACGAAATTTTTGAGTAACTATGGTGGCTGAATATCATCTGGTGAAACCAACTATGGTTTCTTTACTCACTTCTCCATCGCTTTTAAAGAGGATCTCTTCAAACGCTCTATTAGCACTAAAAATTTGTCATGGTGTAAGCGAAGCCAATTACTAAAGTGAAAATCGGTTGACAAGAAAAAACCACACAGTTTTCATAAGGGGATTACTAACAAGGTTGCTGAAAACTCTTCGACCGGTTTCATCCTTTTTTGGGCCCATCAGATAGGCGTGGTCTCTGAGTTCCTGTCAACCTTACGTTCTACTTGAACCCATTCGCAGGCGTCAGCTTACCTCCTAAGTTCGTTTGTCGTGTTCCGTAACACAAGCCCTACCCACAGAATTCTAAGAAGGCTTTAATGGACAAGCGGCATAGCTGAAGGCAGGCATGCCTCCTGTATCTTCACCATAATAGCATTTGTGAACTTGATGAGCGAAACCCACATGACAGCTGATGTCCTCCTCATCGGGGAGCCAAAGGAGCTTTGGAAAATAACTATTTTGGCTACGTCTACTGTGATATACACACTGGTTCAGCATTCAGACTGAGGCAGCGATTTGATTCTAACTTTGAATTTGCAACCATTTACTATTCGGTGGTGAATAGTTTAGGAGTCATCAGTATGTCGTTTTTGGCCCTGTCACTTTGGTCGTTCAGAGCAGCTTTGTAAAACTCGAAACTTGTGGGATTTTTTCCTCACTTTTGCATATGATCCAGCTCACGATCCTGTTCGGAGTATCAAATCGTTCCTCTGGAAACGCAACCGTGGGCTGTTTAGGGAGCTGAATGTGGCTCCTGGAAGGTAGAGAGTCCTGACACGACTCGCAAACGAGGCAGCATACATTCCGAGAGTTTCGTTTTGCGAAGAGTAAGACCAGAATTTAATCGGTTTCTAGAGTGTTCATGTGCAGAGCCGTTAGCTTTAACTAACGTCTCTACAGCCCCAATTAGCATACGGTTAGCCGTTCAGTGTGCAGAGCATGTTAATTAGAAATGAATACATTACGATGACGCCAGTCCCTGCTTAACTGCTACCATCGTTTCAAATGTTCCACCGAGTGCTAGAGGTCAATTACACTCGGGTCAGAGGCAACGCATGTGCCGGTGACTCGAAGTTGGCAACTCGGCATCACCTGAATACCGTGGTGAAGCAGATGTGTTGTGAGGCGTTGTGAGGTGTTGTCACGTGGTGTGAACCACGAAATATTTAGACGTAATCCAAAGCACTCTCAATTGGGATGCGTATATTAGATTTACTACTGCGCCGCAATCAGCCACCCTTGTCAGATGATCCGGTTACACAGCACTTTAAGCTTACGAGTCACATGACAGCTTTGTACACTGTGATGTGATTGTGGTTGGTAACTGCATACTTGCATGTTTTGGACCGGATTCGGTTTTATGAACACGTTCAGTGCGCAGATCCACTTTCTGCAAGGAATCTCATCAATAATGAAACGCAGTTTTCGTGAAGTAAGCAACTGAGTCTTACACGCATGCAATATAATGTACAATACGAAGAGCTAAGTAGTGTTATTATGAAATATGTTGACAGAACATAGGAAGAGATTGGAAGGGTTGTCATAAGGATTTCTATCGAAGATTCACTTTGTACACTTTCTTACTTGGTCTTCTCAGTCGCAACACACTTAATGGAAGTTTTGCATAATGTTTGTCGACCGATTACCGAATTCTCCAAGGTTGTCATCAGAATGAAACTAATTCGGGGCGCTCCGATTTTTCTATTCAGCCCCATTGTGGAAGATAGCTCAGAAGGCACATGCCCCTGATCAAGGCCGAACTCGACAACATTGACCTTCAAAAATCAAACCGTTCTAAGGACGATGAATAAAGTGATGGAGTCACAGAAGGTATTTCGTATTCTATGGCCCAAGAATATTTCCAGTAATCAGTTTATGGATGATGACGGGACCATCCATAGATTCGCCAAGAAGAGTTAATAGGTGTTTAAATCTTAAAGTCCATGAAAGACGACATAAAAGCAAATGGTCGGGGAAGGGCGAAAATCAAATTGGAAGGTTGTTGAGTAGAACAATCAGAATCCACTGGTAGTGTTCAACAGTGAATTTACTTAGAAGCTGTAGGTACAATGGTCTTCCTCTCCTAAAAGGGGATGGTTTATGAGGCCTGAGTAGAGCGTTCCCTTCTTGGAAGGGGGTCCTTCTTCGGTTGTCCAAACTTCTTGTTTCACAGGATGGTTGAATGATTAAAACAAATGCATCATATATTATATTACACCCTATCATACGTACATATGTGTATATGTACATCATGGCATATGGTATGTATGTATATGTCGTAATATTTCTTCTATGTGTTCTCGTTTGGAATACGATTCTCACAAGAAAGTGATACACATTGGATGTAACTAGGGTCTTTATTACATAGGGGGTTTATGAATCCTTTACATGTGAGTTATCCCATGGTCCTAAAATCTGTCTGTCTGTGATTCATTATTTCACTTTCCTCCTAGCTGTTTGATTGGTCGCTCACGACAGTGAATCACCTGGCACACCAGTGTTGGCATGTTGATCATCTGTCACAGTCCTGTATTCGAACGGTTTCCAACACTACGAAGGTTAATTTCCACATCGTCGTCAGACACGCTGATGAACTGTACAATTTTTGGTTGGAACCGGTTGAACTCAGCCTAAACTATCCACTTCTTCGGGGTCTTCCAAGCTTCCATCATTCAAACACTCGATCTGCACTGACCTCGAACCCCCTATCCTGTGTTAAAATGGAGTTAGTGGCTTGTACTGGAGAATGGTTAGGCTGCATTTATCCGTAATAAACTTTCGTAGAAAACCTGAACTTGTGAGGCAGTCGATGACAAAATAACCTACCCTCCCCCTCCCATCACCACTCAACGCTGCACTAACTCAGACACATGTAGCCTACAAAAATACGTGGAAACATCATAAACGAGACATTCAGCTGGGTTCCAGTCTCTCGAAAAACCAAATTAGTTTGCAGATGAGTGCATTTCGCTAATTACGTGGAAAATTCTTCACTAATTCCAGACGATAATGTAACCCTTACACCGATCCTTATTATTTGTAATGCCCTGTCACTTTTTTTTAACTGAAGCAAATAACCTTCGTGTCAGGAGCCAAGAACATCTTGTTTCTCGTGAAGTGATGGTCTAAGAACCTGGCTTATCTAGCCGGATTACTGGCCAAACGATTGAGTTTACATCAAGGGACTTGGATCACAATACTTTGGAGTATTCGTAAAAATATTTCGTTCTTCACCAATTACTTAGTGTCTGGAGCAACACAAACTAATGATTCTCTTCGGACGATTCAGGGCCCCTGCAACGCGGGAGTTTGAGATCGGAAGATTGTAATCTTTATCTGAATGGACTCTGTCTTCAAATTTTCTTCTCTGTAGATGTCACTGTTACCTTGTTAGGAAGATCCTCCTTGCCAATCCCGCCAACATGAACAGAAAAAAAGCTATGAGGCTTGATTCTGTACAGTGTTCATCCTAAAGGAGAAGAAACTTGTCCGGCTCGTCGGTTACTCAGGCTACCCAACACATTGTAATCTACGAGCACTAGGCCATCATAAATAGAATCTGTCATCTCATGGTTTAACTCGCCTCCTTGCGGGGGAGGCAGTCGCTATATGCTTGTTCTTCACCAGCAGAACAAAAAATGAGTTTCCATGCCGTAAGCTCCATAAATCGCTACATATGATGTGACTTCGGGGAAATCATCTACGTCTAAGAGTTGCTAACAAAAATAAATGATGACCTGCAAGTGCTTCTGCCAATTCCGCATCAAAAATGTAGGCCAGTCACGACTGCTTCGCCATAGGAAACGCGGTCATCTGGAAACTCTCAAGGGTTTTTCGATGAGGAATGTGTTCCGTTCATATATCCGTTCCATTGTTCAACTCCTCAATACTACCTGCATTGTTTTGACTGGTCATATGATGACCATTGTTCGCCATACCATAACTGGTCCTGATAGACGGAGATGAGTGGGTGTTATCTTTCAGTGGACAGCAGTCGGCTTATTGTTTGCTCACACCCAGTGACGAGGCACACAGGAAGACAATACCTGCTGGAGCATTTTATGAGGGTGAATTCCGTTTTGTAAACGAGGCTAACTGTAAATTTCGAAAGCTTCGAAAGAAACAAACGCATGATCATACGATGGTTGATAACGCAGTACACGACAGATACAAATCCAATTACAATGGATGATCGCCTGGCGGAAAGACAGTCTATATACATTGTTGTCTAGACGTAACACTACTCGACAGCCTACAGCCGATTTCGCCATTCCATTCCGGATACTTCGGTTGGGTGGATAGATATATATCCCCGATTGTCTGTCTACCTTGTGTCCTATTTGAACCCGAATTGTATATATTTCGACAAATACTCTCATTTGCAAACGAATTTGGTTTTGACAGCAGACTCGACTGTATCCAGATGATCTCTCATTGGTCCGCTTCAAATGAGTGTGTTGCACCAGGCTGTCTCATGTTTCGGTTTGTACGATATTCGTGATATCGCAATTTGTTGTCATCTACCCATCTACACACTACTCATAAAGTTGCTGAAAACTCTTCAACAAGCGTACCATCATAAACGAAAGATTCGGTTGGATTCAAAACGAAGCTCGTGTACAAATGGTAGCTTTTGTCGTAAGTTACATAGAGTTAACGTTAGCCTGTCAATCCGACAAACAATCAGATACCAGACGCGCAATGCGTGGTATCAATTAATCGAAACGAAAGTGGTTTCTTCTACGAGGTGATCAGTTTCGGGGTGGAGGGCGGGGGTGTGCTACCGAATAGCGCTTCACGGGAAAACCGGTGAGATTTTGACGGTTTGCCTCTTCCAAGGGTGTTCTCTTCTGAGATGGACAGCTAAAAATGTACAACCATGATTTCAACTTCAATGCTTCACACTACTACAACACAAAACACCAAAATGTCGCCTCATGATGCCACACTGTACACCAACACCTATCGAAGATTTATTATAGGCCTGACAAGTCCTCGATACTATAGTTTTCCCTGCTCACTGGATAGAACGTTTACAGCGGGGTGAGAATATCCAAAATGAAGTCGCATACAAGTTTGCACTACACCTACGACTGAGTTGATGAATACACCTAAAGGAAATTGAGGGATATCAATCAATGTATGAACACTTCTTGAAAGCATTCCAAATAGCCACAGCAGATCATCATCGCACCTCTCAACGCAGACCAGTAGAATGCTGTTGTTGACTGTTTTTTTTTCGAAAGGCTCAATTTTATTCTTTCCTTCGTACAAGCTGTTTTCGCAACACAGCAACTTACCAATCCGTCAGCTCACTGACTAAACATTGTTACGCATACTCTCGGATAATGGAGGGGATATCTTTTAAAATAAAGTGATCTTTTAAGTCTGTCACGGTGGTTTTCAATGTTGTAGGCGTTTTTTTCCATCTGCCTTATGACCTACAAAGTTGTAGTTTCTAAGTGGTTTCAACTGATGTTTTCTAAGCTGTTTCCATGCCTAGAAACTTTTGCACATACGGAAGTCGTAGAGGTAAACCCGATAACTTTATCTCCTCTACTTTTCCAGCAAATTATTCCACCGTAGCCGTTGGTTCCAGATTCGTTACCACCGTCTGTCGAGTAGCACAGACAATATCTGATTCCATCACTTGCTACATCCTCAAAGCGACCTGAAACCGCATTTTTGTTTCAAGAATCTCAATAAAATACGTTCAGCACACTGACGAAAAATGTGCATTTCACTGACTACACGAAATGCTCAGAACGGACATTCAGAACTGTACGTTCTGCTAATACCGTGAAGACTGCTATGGTGCTTTCGTTTCCTTGGGAACTGTGATCTTAAAGATTATCATTATTTTAACGCGTTCCACTTGGAACCACCTAATGAATCTCACTCGTTTATGACAAGCACTTGAAAGTGTGACAAGAACCGATGCGCACTATGCTATGCTCGACAAACACAATTGCATTACATCCGAGACCCAAACGGAGTGTGAAGTGGCACATCTCATCGGCGAAAATATTCCATCGTCGAGATGACTAGCAACGAGCATTGTTCCCAAACGAGAAACGTTCCATGCAATTAGAACACGCAAACAACACTTTAATGGTATGTGCTATTTTTAAGCTAATCAGTTAATGCTATTAGTCCATACGGTATGTACCCCAGTTAGTAGTCGCAGTATTTGATCGATAGTTTATCCATCTCCATGCCTGATGTGATAACGTAAGTCCGACAGACTGAATTCTTTACCGAAGTTCCTTTCGGCAAACAGACAGCCCACAAACAGCCCACAGACAGCCCACACACATCCACGGCATATCGTGCTTGTGGTAAGGAGGCAATGGGTTTACTCAAAACAGCCTCGGTCATCTGTTCCCTAACCGAAGACGACGGGATCGCTAAATTGCTTTTACCCGAGAAGCAGCGCGAAATTTTGTGATTCTCGCTGAAACAACACTTTACGGAAAGAAACTCAAAATACTTTGAGAATATGGTGACACACCAAATATGTATCCCATTTTTTTAGTCAACTTGTGGTAACATTTGGCCTAACCATACAGAATGATTCCAACTCCCCAGATGAAGCAAAGATGATGGGATCGGCCATTTAACAAAACAGCATCAAGGTATGATGAAAAGACCAGAAGCTGTATATCCGGCTGATTGGTTGAAACATATGAACAGACGGGAGTGCTAATTTCAAGATTTTTGTAACAATCAGCATGCCCAGTAATCAGATGTTTCTCACATAGAACTCACTCGAGTCTGATTATCCTCGCTTGTCCAAATGGTGAAATTCGGGTGTATCTGCCATTCCGATAGCGGCACTCGCCTCACTCTGCGGAGCAGACCGTCTTCCCTACAAAGGAGTGCAACCTCCCCCTCTGTGAACAGGTAGAATTTTTCGTTGTGTACCATTCAGAACGAACTTTTACCACAATGGCGGCTGATAATTCCGCCTGTTGTACTGAGAAACCCCATTAACCATCTATACTGAATAGTGATTAGCTACCATAGGTGGCCACTTCAAGGTTTTTGTGACTGTCAACTGAGACAAACGGCTTGCATATTCCGGTGTGGCGTTGGCTGGCCAACATATCGCATCATCAGCACCTCATAAATCAGATCAACTGATTGCCTGCATATGACGATCCCTGGTCAGGTCAAGGTGTTTACCAGTTGGAAGAGCCTCTCATTTTTTTGCTGTTACAGCTGATGGGCCTGAAGTCAATTGCGTCAGTTCCAGGTCATGTACTAATGGGTTGGATTAAGTCATACACCACTAGAGGATGGAGACGAGGGGGCTCGTTCATACTCCGTCAGATGCCATGAGTTGTGCAGTTATCACTCTCGAGAGAACACTAACTGACAGATACGTGTACAAGCCCATCTCTTCCTATGAAGAAGCTGGGCGATAACAGTGGATTCGTCAACGTTTCTAGCCAAAATGACTTGTTCCATTGCTTCTTGTATGACGTTCCTAAACTACAGAAAGATGTCGCGTACTGTCAAACCCATCAGTGACAAAGAACGCTTCTAGGACCCTTCAAGCCCTCCGTGTCTAGAAATCATTCTAAAACGCAGGCGAATTCAGTCACATTAGATGAATCACCTTTTTCAGATGAAAATCAGTCTAGTCCTTGCGTAAGAACATACGCCTATGCAGTCGTATTAGAGAATTAGCGATTGCAAAAGGTACTTTATATGCTTGTGTCCCACCCTGAATTGACATGGCCCCTCATCTCCGGAGAATTCTTCTTAATTCTGAGCTCGCTGTAACGGTACGTGAACTCTGACCTAGGTATACTCCCATGTCCATAAGCTTAGCTCTGCACCATAGTTGCTTTGATATCTCCTGATCACTTGTACGAGTCAAAACTGGACAAAAATATTACCGTAAGTCAATTTTTGGCCAGATTTTCTCTCGTGTGGCATGTTGTCTCTATTGCGAGGTTAAATTAAACACATCGTATACTCTTTTAATTCCCCTATGTAAGCTTCACATCCACATCACTCTTGTCCGAACAGTACTCGTTCTATCCCGGTGCATCTGTTCTGGTGAGTCCGCATCAGAGAGTGGCAGATAAGAGACTCGGGTTTTGCTCCTGCACCTTTCAAGCGTCCGTGGTGCTACCTTAATGGGAATTCATGACAGGAAGGTCATCGATCGGCACGACCCGAACACTTACTGGGTCATCTGACTAACCAGTCACGTCGCAAAAGCGTTCGCCTGTTCAAACCCGGTAATTTAGTTGCATCCAGTGCGCTGATGAAGTAATGGTAACGCGTTGCCCTTGCGTGTTAAATACTAGGAGTGCAAATCCCCAAAGGGATATGTACTGCTGATGAGCCTTAATAGGAAAACAGATCGAGTCCAGTGCTTCCTCCTTTCGGTATGGGTTCACCAGAATAATTGCACAAGAAAACAGAAGGAGGACTGTTCAAAAGATGTGAATTTGAGGTTTACAAATCCTGCAATCACCTATTCCTGTGTAACCCTTCTGAACCCTGTGCAAATCCAATATTACTCTTGCGATCGATGAAAACTCTGAACAGCTAACTACCGATCTCTTCCGTTCTTCGGGACGGATTAGACAGGCCATATCCCCGACACTCCACCAACCTTATTTCCCAGCTGAGTACTACATTGTACGAACAATGCGATAAGCACACATTTGCAAAATAGGTTGACTTTCAACTAGACCTTAAGGTTGACGGAAACTCGGAGATTGCGACTGGCCCATGAGTCCCAAGAAGGAGGAAACCGGTCGTGAGATGTCTCAACTTTTCGCCATCCTTATGAGTGCTACTGAAGTGCACTTCAGTGTACTCGAATATCGTTCCCACTGTACTGTGTAGGGCGTTGTCTGCGAAGTACATTTAGCTGGAGAACGTCATTGGTGAGAGAGGTTAGAATGCATTCCCGCTAGGTTTTCTGTCAACATTCAGTTTGTAAATCAGTCTTTATACCAACATAAGAGGATATATGTTTTTGATGTCACCCTACAATACACTCAAAACGGGAAACTGAGTAGGATCTGGGGATGAACATACAGTGGCAAAAATGTACCTTTTTTTACTTAGGCATAAGTTAGAATCTTGTGTGTTGAATAGCGGCTGTCAGCCAATGTGGTTAGCTTGGCTTGCTTGGGATCAATTCAAAAAAATTGACTTCTCCTCACCTTGTCCAATTAACAAAATCCGCCGGAAAATAACAGGCGGTTTTCTCTCAAACTCCAACTATGGGTCTTTTTTCCTCAGCGGAATTTCAGGTCCTTCAACTGTCACCGTCCAATTCTACTCTGAGCAAATGCTCGGCAAAATTCCACACCACGTGGAAAACATGACGCATCGATAATAACGCAAACAGGTCGCCAGTGCATATTCTTATGACGGAGCTACCATGACAATAGCTAGCTGGAAAAACGGTTAACGGCCTGGAAATCGCATGACTCAGGACTGGTTGCACGAAGCGGAAATTTGAACGGCATAAAACTGTACAATACTGATGAATATTACTGAGGGGAACTGCTGGATATTAGTAGAGCCCTGTTTGACATTTTTGTCACTCCGAAGGTCATCAGTAACTCGCATTTGCTGAACTGCGAAAGGCTCGGAATAACGTTGTCGTAGTATGGTTTTGTAACAAAACAAAACAACCCGGCAACAATGGTGACGGAGTGACGCATCGGTAATGAAACAAATCGAACTCTTCGCACGTAAAGACACGACTTTGCCCAATGATTAAAACAACAGAACAACAAACTGGCAGAAGGAATACTTAGACCAGAAGCGAACCTACCTAAAACTATACTACCCCAGCCAGGTGTCACTTCCGCGTCTGCTAGAATTTTGTATCATCCTCATCACACGGATGACTGCGATCATCCAACTGAGCTCACAAAAGGAAAGGTCGTCACAAAGGCCAATGGGACTTCCATCTTCATTGTAACCCGGGTGGGTAAATGTGCGTAAGCACATTGGGTTAACCCTTTATTCTCGGTGCATCATCGGTCTACGAAGTGCATTGATTAAGGGGTGACTTATCGTCAGGCCGAGTGCTTCTTCTCGTATAGTCAGCTGTAACTCAGAGGCAGTGAAGTCAGTTGCAACTCAATCGCGTTGTCCTCCTCATCACACGCGCCGATTCCGTAATCATTTCCTTATTTCGGTGGAAGGCTGCGAAAATGCTCCATTGAAGCATTGTCACTGAAACATCATTAGGTACGCTTTTGTTGCTCTCAAGATGATTAGCTAAGCTTCTATCCTGGAAATCATGTTTTTATGACCCATCCCAAAAAGCACCATTTCCAATATAGAAATTGGTGCTTGTAGGGGTAAGAGGCGATGCAGATCATAAAAGCTAGTCATAAGATCAGCCAATAACTGTCCGAATCTGGTTGAAAGTCTGCAGACCAATCATCCTAGCATTTCGCATCATACAGTTTAAGTCAAGGTCATCAATTCGGTCTGTTCCATCTGTCTTAGTCAGCAGTGCAAATGAACGCACAGCACACTGCGAAAAGCAGTGACCACCTGACGCCAGCCACTAACGGACCAATCAGGAGCCTAACCAATCACTTCAGACGAGTTCGGACAGACAGTACAGGGCTTGGATTGGCGTCCAAGATGACTGCACACTAAAAAGCATGCAGTGGTTTTGCTTGATTAGATGACAGCTTCCAAGACCTCAGGAGAAGGTTTTTTCTTGACCGATCTTACGTGCCACAACTGTGATCCTCGGTTATGTTTATTATGGGAAATCGCAGTTGAAAATCATATGTAAAAGGGATACATTGGGTCATTTTCCATGGACGCACCAATTGACATGGCGCTTGGTGTTAGTTTGTTGTTTGTGACTAGGATTGCTATTGCAAGGCTAGTCCAGAACAGCAAAAGTGCCCGTCTGATTGGAGGATGTTTAGTTGGGGATGATGATTCTACAAAAGCTCCTCAGTGTGCCGGCCAAATGGGCTAAGCTGTGAACCAAAAAAACGTGTATTCATCAGATTATCCGACGTGACGTATCTCTTGCTAACACTCTCCGTTCGAAAATGAGCGGTTCGTTCGCCATGATTTCTTCAGTTTAGAAAGGCGTTCTAGGCCAGGAGTCTTTATGCACATCGTCCCAACGCGTATTGAGATCCAGAAAATTAACGAGTGTGGCTTACATCAATCGACGTACACTGTTTACGCCTTGAAACAAAGTCACAATCGGATCACTTGAGCGCCTTTACACAAACCGTCATTGTGGACTCTGACTACCTAAAGTAAAACTCTCTGCACAGGTTGCTAGACTGAACTACGTTCATCGGGAACACTGGTCACTTTCCTAAATTCGGGTAGTTGGTCAACCGATTAGGTCAGTGGAGGTGCTAAGGTGAAATCGAAGTAGGACATGATGACGAGGACAACTATTTAATCTATGAGGAGTGCACTATCTTGGAGTCTCTGTTTTGGTCGACGAGCACATTTGAAAACTCTACAGTTATCAGGATCCTCTAATTTAGATGTGGCGAGTAGAACGGATAATTTTTCGTAGTCCCTCGGTTTCAAAAATGCAGTGTCTGAAATCTACTTTCAGGGTGAGACGTGTGCTCACAACTTGGCAACAAAACGTTCAGTAGCTCACGTCTTGAAAAACTGCCGTAACGATTATCACACCTTATGAATTCATTCCAAACTAGGCTGTGAGATTCGTGTGAGCACATCTATTGTTATCTTATCACCGTATCATTGTCGATCTATGCTTTGGATCGATTGTCTCGAACGGTTGTTGGTTGAGTGACAGCTCCTCAGCAGTCGGGATGTCTTTGTTCGTGTAATTGATTCTGCAGTGGAAGCTGTACGTGCACAAATGTTACTCTTCTACCCGAATAAGTCATAATACAACACACAATATCGGTCGTGAAAAACAAACTATATGTAATAACCTCTACCTCCAGTACAAGTTGGTGTTCAATAGATCACTTATGGGGCAGATAAGGGAAACAAATGATTCATTGGTTGAATAGATTAAACAAGCATGTGGAAGATCATACACACTGACTAGTCTTAAAACTACTTGCTAGATTACTCGGATGCAAATTTTCGGTGGGAAAACTACTCTTGAAAGTATGATAGAACAATACTTCGCCACCGGGTTTTTAAAACGCTGAAATGGCTGTTTCATTCAATCTGAAACAGGATGGCATTTTGGTGCCAGCTGTAGATAGTGCTTGTTCTTCAACCAGCGTAGCACTGAGCATCCAAGATGGTCTGATCTTATCTATATGCTCAGAAAAGTTAACTAATTCCTGAGAGTTTATGGGTCAAAGAAAACTGCAGTAAAAATTACAGCGAGTAGTGAATGAGAAGATGGAAAAATAGAAGCAGAGGGTAAACGGGGATTACATTGCATTTGACGGTAGCTAGGTTCACTTAACAGATATAGGCACTTTTCAATGGAGCTTTCGTCCTGTAAGTGAAACCAATCCATGCTGAAAAGCCCAAAATCAAAGTACAACTGTTTCATACTTGTTTTGAATCATCAGCAGTGCGCTTACCACGAAAATCCAGGGACTCTCGATACAGTGACCTCCCGGCTTGTGATATGGACAGCTAACCACCCAGTCGTGAGTGGCTGGTCCGCACTGTGATTAACTCGCACTCAGACAAGATACAGCGCCACCCATCCCTCATTCACGAAATGCACATCAAGTGTTCGTGTTCGATTCCTCAATGGGAGGTAGGTTCATTCATTGGGTGAATTTTATTCCTTACAACCCAGCTGGATTTCTCGTTTATGATGTTTTTAAGTAACTGAATGTGCTGCCTCAGGCCACCTCATGTTTCAGTTGACACAATATTCGAGATATCGCGATACATGTACAGACGTAACACACTACTCACTAGGTTGCAACCTTATGAGTAGCGCATTACGTTTGTTCTTTACTCTTTCTTTATCACCCGAGGGTGTAGCCACTTTTCTGGCGTAAATCACGTGGTTGTTTGAATGATGGTGGCTGCAAAGATAAAGTCACAACAGATAGCTGAGGAGCCCTATTTGCGAAATATTTCCCATTGGTGAGCTCCAGTCTTAGACGGTTCACCTTATTAAGCTATGCATATTGGTTCACACGAAACGGAAACAATGATGCGAAGGATAAATAAAGGTTCTGTCAACTGAACACCTTGTAAGGTGGGTCTTGAATCCATATGCTGGACATGAAGCCCTCGATGGCGTCCTAGTTTTTCGAACGTCCTTCTGCCATAGTAAATCAACTTCAAACCAAGAAAACACATCCAAATGTACATATAAAACACTTATCTCGAAGCATTTTTGAATTCATCCAGTACGTAGTTAGGTAGTAATGGTCTGTGCACTTTCACCTCCAACTAAATGATAAGAGTTCAAAACAAAGAGCGATTAAGGATATGCGAAAAAAAACTCTAAACTCTACAAGCTGTTTAAGGAGTACAGCGTAGCACAGAATGTAGAAAAATAATTTCTCTCCATGAGGACTTATCTCGTTCTTCACAATGAAGAAGGAATAGTTTGAGCGTCTATGAAAAGTCAAATACCTCGGGGAATCAAACGTTTTTATCCCGAACCGGACGCGTCTTTTGGAGGAGCTGTCGCTCTTCCCGCTCATGTTAGCAACGGCAAGGATCCCTCTGACGCACCGTATTCCCTCTCTCTCTGCCCCTGTTGAGACATGCGCTACCCCCCTCCACTTGATTCATTTTTATGCAAATCCCAGATGTCTGTTTAGTGATGACCTCAACCTTAGCGTATTAGTGCGATCCATGAGTTGATGTGCCAGGTCAGTGCGTCACATTGCATGGGGAACGCGTCAACAAGCGAATTCAGGTTCAGCTTGAGGACATGTCCCAACGAGAGACCTCACATACTATTCAGCTAATGGTAGTTAGGGCAGGGTTAGAAACAGCGTGGAACTCGTGTTGAACATGTCCGAACACGCCTTCATGTGAGGGGCGTTCCGTCACACAAGTTGTGCGGCCATGGAGACATGACCCTGTCAACTGAGCATCGGTTATGCCGGATACGAAAAACGTGAGAGTTCTGAGGGCAACAGCAAAGCGGACATTTGGAAAACACTGAATCGCTGAACCAGTCCCACCACGCTAGAGTAAACACGTTCACCTGTTCAGAATTGATAACTCAAGTGCGTCCAGTGGGCGCTGATGGAGTAGTGGTATGAGCTCACCTTGCGTGTTCGATCTCCTGGATTTAAATTCGAACACAACCAGGGGTACATACACTGTCGATGAGCTCTAATAGGATTGAAACTTGAGTCCAACACCAGCTAGCTCCCTTTGGTACGGACTCACCAGAATAGCTGCACAGGAAGGCAGGGAGAAGACTGTTCAAATGAGACTTGTGTTAATGGGGATTACTGCTGTTCAAACTGTACTTCCTACAGCGACACCATAGTGCACACAAAAGTATTTGTCTTTACATCTGAAACGACAGAAGAGGGCTGACATTCCATCGGAAGCCCATATCTATATATTGAACGACGGTATCCCAAGGCCAAACCATAGCCACTGTTGCCTCAGGTGGCTCTGCAATTATAGCAGGACGAGGTAAACACACCAAAACCGCTAAGACTGTATACAGTCGTTTTATTTCCAACCGATAGTACACCTGGGTCTTCCTAGATCAAACCTACGCGAAGTGTCACATTTAGCGACACTTCTTGGGGACTAGCTCGTCGAGTTTCATTTTATGTGCTTGCTGTGAGTTGCAATTTCATTTCATTCATTCAGATTCACGGAAGTAGCTAGACAGGTGACCGGATTGTCCTGTTAGTGAGAAACAATGATGTAGGAGAAACAGCCTATTGGCAGGTGAGGAAAGGAACTCATCGTTTCACACAGATTGGAATTTGCGTGTTTTAAGAGTGGTCAACATAATTTATGGTCATCCATTTTGAATTCTGCGTGGTCGAATTATGTCCGACCTAGCGCATAATCAATACTAATCAATACACATTATTATTCAACGTCACGTATACAGTAAATAGCAAGCCGGTGGACAAAAGTCTCCTATTAACTTTGGTCACTCCACAGGCACTTAGACGCTCCTTGTAAGCCCATAAAATCATACTTCAACTGAATTATTCAGCGAGTCCATGTTAGTTTGAAGTGTCGTATCTGACATTTTGTTGGCCAAGGCGGAGGGAATAACACCTTACATTAGTTTGAGAGGAGGGTAATGTGTGCGCACTGAGACTCACTTGTGAATAGCAAATCCAAGCCCGACATACCGTTCGATGAAGCATAATGCCCACTGTTATTGTAAGATTGTAAAAACAAGACAATAATCTCAATAACTCTGGTGGACTTCTCTACTACTCTTGAAAACTGACCAGAAACCCCATAATCACACTCGCCCCTGGCCAACCAAATTGACCGATTTATATCTCACAAGTTAGTTACCTCCTGTTAAGGATATCTTGAATTTACGTGAGGAAGGGTTACCTTAGAACCGAACTTCAGCCAAGTCACTCTAACACAGTACTGCTACTACGCGCGGATTGTCGTATTAGGCACTAAGAAACAAAAAACTGAGTAATAACTCAAAATCAGCTGAAATCCAGAGGCGCCCCTTGAGGTTCGAGCTTGGCTGAAGCATCAAGCATGCTGTGAAACCCTCCAATAAAGCCGCCTATTTCGTTAGTTCTTGTGGCACAGAGCTATGCAGCTCACCGGGAAACCTCGTCCATGTTCATGTTTCCGGATACATAAAAAACCCTGCCACACCTGATCCCCCATTAGTCCAAGGTCACAGAGACTACCAATCTCCATTTCCTCGTCTTCCAACCAAATATGAGAGTTCATGCACTCATTCCCCAGCTTCAAACACATGCCTCGAGAGCGCAGTTTTGGTGATCGTTCAACTGTACGACAGGTCGATAGCTGTTGTGACCGCGAGTTTTAAGAGAAGTTATTGCTCACACCAAACGTCACCTATCCTCAAGGCTCTGATTTGTACTGTACAAAACGCGCGTTGCAAAATCCCCGCGAAACCCCAGACCAACCTAGCGAATAACGTTCGACTGAAAAAGTTCTACGGATACGGTGAGTGATAAATTCCATTCCTGTTTTACTGTGCGTTGCTATTACAGCAAAACTGAACACATTGTGCTACCTAACCACCCAGGCGTCACTCATCGTCAGCGAAGAACATTCAGTGCAGCACTGTAATTTCAGCTGAGAATAAGTTCCCGGAAGTGTAACATTCCTCTCTGGTCAGAGTACTTAGTTCACTGGGTATACGCAGGCCATTGGGTTTTTTGAGTCCTGGTTTCCTGTTTTTCTGAGTCGCACATGGTATTCAACTACCTCCAACTAATACATCCTGAGGGAAGCGATTGAGTTGATCTGCCTACAGAATTCGCAGTTAACGTTAATGATGCTGACAGCCAAGGAACTCCTGCAAACTTTATGGTGTCCCAATAAAAGCCCTTTGTGCTCAATCCAGACTGTTTAAGTCAGCTACAACAAAGAATACCACCACATACACAGAGTGCCCTCCATCGGGAGAACAGTAGTAGTTTGAGTTTTGCCACTTTATTTCTGAATGTTGCCGGGACAAAGATGGTGTGAAAGTTACTTTTGTGATTTCGGAGACACGCGGGAAACCAGAATTCCTTTCGTTAAGAATTCTTCCTTGGAAACTCCATGACAGCGGTATCCGAATGGCCCACGATCTTCCAAGTGAGCCACGTTGAAAATTGTGACGCTAAAGAAAGATGGAATGAGCGACTGGATTTGTACCAATTTCAGAATAGCCCTAACCCCAAAAACGAGGGAGATGTAGTTCGACGACGTTGAAACCGGAAGAAGTAACAACTTTTTATCTAAAACTGTCCCACTGAATGAAAATTCCAAACTTTTAACGATGATTGATGCACCATGCGGGTTGTATCAGCTCAGCTTACTCCCATTTGGTCCACACATATGCCTTATGTATTCCAAACGGCTATAGGCTACATGTCCTAATGCTGATGTAGAACAAAACAAACAAACAGTTCTACCCATTAGGTGTTTTAGATAGAAACGTCTTTGCCGAACCGTGTACAACAAGTGGCATACGTGGAGGTCTGGATTTCCTCTGGCGCATAGATTCCTCATCCTGATTTGCTCAGATATGGGGGTAAATCTCCAAGCAATATATCCCCGCTCCGTCTACGACTGAGGTTACTCCAAAATTAATCTCTATTCACCCCTAAATTTCCCGTGAAAGCACAGTGTCCATTCGCGGGTCAGCATTCTGGTGCTGGTTATCTTAATGCGGAAAAGCTCCATACACTCTGGTAAGGGAGATCGCAAAATGTCCTAACCGTCAATCGTTTTCCTCGACTAGACCTGGCGCATTTTTGACTTATACGCTCCCTGTTATTCTTGGGGTAGCATTCGGACAAGAGTCGCTTGGGTTATTTGCCTGTCTGGGCACTGGCAGTTGGTATTTTGCGAAGTGAACCAGTTCGTCTGATCTCAGGATAACGAATTTTCAACCGGAGTACCCATAAAATCAGCCAAACAGCGGAGCTGACAGGAGCTTCCACATATTCACTCTCAGGCTGCATTTCTACTGGGGGACTAAGGGAAACGGCTGTCGTGTTTAGCAATCCTAGTGACTTCACTACAAAATGGAATAGTGTAAGCAGGTGGCCAGGTGGTTGGAATGGGCATGGTAACCGGGTTTACATCGGTTGAGTAAACCGTATGTGGGATATGTCGTAGCGTGCGCTAGGGTTCCATATTTAAAGATACGCGTTATCTGTAGGTTTTCCCTGAACAGAACTACACGGGTGGGCAGCGGTTCAACTCTGTTGCACAGATCTTCAAATAAACTTCGTATGATTTGTGGTGCACTGTTGCATTTGGGGGGAAATGTAGTCTGTCAGAGCCTTTCAATTTGGAATTTTGTCCTTTTTAGAGGTTCACTGGCCCATTTGAAGTGCGCCACACTAACATTCAACCGGACGATGACATTAGCCGTGACGCTCGTCAGTTGGTTTGATGCACCATTTGAAAGCCTGTTATTTGTTCAACTGGAAAACTTTCCTCCATATTTCATCTTCCTCTCTTGATTCCTATTGAGTTTGACTGGAAGGAAGCTGGTTTGAAAGAAAGAGGACGACATCGCCTCAGCTATGTTTTCTGTCCCATCTCCCAGTTGATGATTCCTGCTTCCTTTCACGTCAGTGGCTGGCGTTTCCCAAGCTCCAACAGGACTGCGTGCCATAACCCAAATTGAATCTTTTCCACATAAGTCCCGCCACTAATCCCAAAAGTGCATGTGCGAACAGTTAATCCCCGCCAATTTTTGCCAGCTAAAATTTAATGTACGCACACAACCTTGACCCATTTTTCATGAAAACAATTCCTTAACCCAATCTAGGCTCATTTTGTGCAAAAATGTTCTCCGTTCAGAAGTAAAACCTGAAATGAACTTTCTGACGCTTTTAACTCTCGTTCATGACAAGGAGACGGCAATACGTTTTTCGCAAAGCCGCGGAGTGATCCATCACCAACGTTTATGCAACAATGGCCACTACATGACACTCTCAACTGCTTCTGACAGGTGTAGGTTTAATGCCCGACAGTGTCAGCACGAAATCGGTCTTCGAAAGGGAACTTGGCTGGAGCAGTCCAGGATGGAGTTTGGGACAGTAATTCTGTTCATTTATCGTTGGTCCCAAAATTTGGCGAAAACGATGATTGACATGAATCATACTCATGAAACGGTTAATCATACCGAAAACTTTATGGATCCAATGACTGGAGCTCACACACAAACCATCGAATCTCTTTGGCACGTGTACAAGATGCAAAATAAACGCCAATGTGGCACGCACCGATCTTCAGTGGACAGCTACTTGTGTGAGTTCGTTTGGAGGCAAAGGTACCGAAAAACGGATCTTTTCATACAAATTAATAATGACATGACCCAATTTCACCCTCTTCAATAAAAACTAAAAGTACAAATTTCATATCCCACTTTTTCTAATCTTTTCAGTGTGGCAGGTTTAATTTTTGGCGAGGCCTATCTGGAAAGGATCCGAAAAAAGTTATTATATGCTGAGAAGCCGAGATGTACTAAACAATCGTTTTATCCTAGCCTAGCACCACTAGCTCTATACCAGCACCGGACCTTTTGGATACGTATGTTGTTCTCTAATTAATTCCATATGACATTTTACTGTCCAGTTTCTGCTTGTAATTAGCGAGGTCAGTCTTATGTGAAAGAAGCCAACGTGTCATTGATGCTGTTGATCGTGAGGTGATTTAATTTCATCGTTTCCGCTCATAGCTATGTTCGTTCACATGAGAAAGGATAGGGTGGTACTACACTGCCACAAGTGAATTTTGCGAATAGTTTCATACGCCCACTCAGGTTTCTAAAAGTGGTACCGTTTCAAAAACTCCAACAAATAATCTTCCATATCCAGTCACTCCCATGTTCACTTACGAAGGTGTGCCTTCAACCAACCATGCGCATGCACTGTGCTCTAGCTAGGCCTAATTGATTGTTCCAATGTTCCGGGCGCGTTGGCATTCATTGGTAGAGCTAACTAGTTTCCACCCTGTAAGTGGCACTTGTCTATCCTGGGAAGGTGTTTTATCATTGTTCAGCTTCATCAGTGGCGTGTGATTAACAAATCTCGGGAAATATTTGAACCAGCAAATTTCCGGAAATGAGTTCGGATTCCAATTATCTGACTGGCAGCGATTGAATTGCAGTTTTCGAGGCAGAGCACCACTCATCCATTCATCACGTAATTCGCGTCACGTGATCTGATTGTTCAGCTGCCAATTAAGTGACAACTGCTCGAACGGAGACATGTCATCTGTAGGATGTCTGTTTGTGAGCAGATTACTTATAAATTTATTAGCTTCAAAGCTTTGAAGTTTTAAATCTGAACTGCATTCTCAAACAGAGAGACAATACGCACAAATTTGTGAAATGGGCTGATGACTGCCAACATAGATGAAGCAGCATTTCAGTAATTTCCAACCTTGCAGCACAGACTGACTTCACTTGCAAATGCTATTCAGTCTGCTAAGAAGGGTCATTTTCTCACTAGAGTGGAACCTGTCTTTGATGAAAATCCCATAAACACTATATAGTTGTTTCATCCTTGTTGGGGGCCATCAGCAGTGAGCATCTCATGAAACTCAGAGTGCCAAACCCGTGACCTTCCGGTCAGTGGTTGAACACCTAATCGTTTGGTTGATTAGCAGTGTGATTAGCTCCCAGTTGGACAGGCCATAGCAGCACTCATCCTTCAGTCATGGGAGACACATCACGTGGTCACGTATTGAATGGCTTCTCGAGTGATGACTTCTCAATCGGCCCCATACTTTTCCCAATCTGTCGGAGTTTGTTCAGACTCAAACGAAACTCGTCAATTCCTGATACTTCTTCCAAGACATGGCTCAGTAGGTTGCTGGCTCCCAAGGTGACGTGCATTATGTATTTGTTCTTAAAACATCTTGATCACGCTGTCATCAAGAACCTCGATTTTTTTATTTGTCTCACAGTGTTCTCGTCGGTTTTCAGAGAAACAACAGATTTGGTGGTCTATGCATTTGTGTAAATTAAAATGCAAGTAGTAGAACGTGTGACTTAGTAGAAGGGTGCGAATGAGTTTATGAGGAGTCTGGGCTTTGTTGTTACGGTTCGCCATCCAGGCTCATTCTGTGCAAAAAATTTTCTCCGTTCGGACGTAAAACCTGAAATGAACTTTCTGACGCTTTGTACTCTCGTTCATGACAAGGAGAGGGCAATACGTTTTTGCAAAGCCATGGAGTGATCTACCAGCAACGATCATAAAACAATGGCCACCAAATGATACTTTCAACTGCTTATGACAGGTGTAGGTGTAATGCCCGACAGTGTCAGCACGAAATCGGTCTTCGAAAGGGAACTTGACTGGTGCGGTCTAGGATTAGACTCATGAAACGGTTAATCATATCGAAACCTTTGTGGATCCAACGACTGGAGCTCACACACAAACCATCGAATCTCTTTGGCACGTCTGCAAGATGCAGAATAAACGCCAATGCGGCACAGTGGACAGTTACTTGTGTGAGTTTGTTTGGAGGCAAAGGTACCGAATAACGGACCTTTTCATGCAAATTATTAATGACGTGTCCCGATTTCACCCTCTTCAATAAAAACTAAAAGTACAAATTTCACATCCTCTTTTTTCTGATCTTTTTGGTTGGTGTGTGTCAATTTTTTACCAATTGAGTGGTCTGTGATCTCATCTTTATTGGGGGTGGGAGACAAGTGGACATCGTTCCCATTTTACATTCGGTGTTGAAACTGGACGATTATACAAGGCTAAAATCACTCAACAAGTGGTTAATATGTTTTCGAAGTGATAATGCCAATAGACTAAACGCCAATAAAGTCGACATTACGAGGCCGTATACACAACAGGACAACTGAACATACGGAATTGGGCCCGGGATAGGTGATAGATAACCAGAGAAGAGTTGAACGATTCATGTTTGAGCAATGGCTAATAATTTATACCATCTGGTTAGTTTTACTTGGCTCCGGAAGATGATAACTCAGCTCTGCTGTTTTAGGTAAAACACAGAACGCCGTAGAACCTGACTGCAGATAAACATCTGATACCTACAGCAGTTCCCTGTGTAAAACCAACCATCCGTGGTTTTCTTTGAAACATTACGTGCTTCCCTTCGTATTCCATGAAAGTCTCCGCTGCGCGGAAAACACAGGCCTGTGGACATAAAACAGACTAATTCATATCATCATTGTAACCAGAACTATACTGTGTTTGTGCGTAGCCCGGAAATCAATTGAGGTGTTTAAAGACATACTTGGTACAGCGGATTCAAAAACATGTATCGCTTTTCCAATGAGTTTATCCCCAAATCTAGTGGGCTTTACTCCGATATCTGACGCATCATCCATCGAAGTTACTTGACATCCATTGATTTTACCAAGGCGATAGGTTTTGTAGAACTTACTCTTCAGATTCGTCTACTGTAACTCATTTTTCCCTTCGTATGCCACAAAAGTAACCTCTCTTCACAATAGTTTCACTCAGAGAACCGTCCTAACTAAAGTACACAGTAACGACTGAGAGACACTGTACAGCTACCTAAGCCCTGGCAATGTTGCAACTCGCCCACTGGTGATGGCTCCTCGATTGTTAACGAAACGTTTGAAATCTAAACACCAGGCTCGCCGACCCAACTGCCAACCACATTTCACCCCTGTTGTGAATCATCATCAAGGCACATTGCGGGCGTGTTGTAGTAGATTCCAGTTGGAGTGCGAACGCTTGGTCAAGCTGGTGAACAGCAGAATGACTAACTTTCTCCAAAACGGACACAGCCCCTCATCCTTCAGTCTTATCACTTGATCTTATATCTAACATCTTTGTGAACGGCGACGACTGAGGGGAAGCCTCTGTTGCTTGTGGATGATCTTTTCTACACAGACTATCCGTATTTTGTAAGCAGAGAACAGATTTCGTAGTTTCGATTGTGGATTCCCGCCACTTATGCAAAAAGTGCATGTGCGAAAAATTAAGCCCAGCCACCTTATGCCAGCTACAGTTAAATGTACGCACACAACGTCGACCTATTTTTCATGAAAACAATTCCCTATCCGCATCTAGGCTCATTTTGTGCAAAAATGTTCTCCGTTCAGAAGTAAAACCTGAAATGAACTTTCTGACGCTTTTAACTCTCGTTCATGACAAGGAGACGGCAATACGTTTTTCGCAAAGCCGCGGAGTGATCCATCACCAACGTTTATGCAACAATGGCCACTACATGACACTCTCAATTATGTATGACAGGTGTAGGTGTAATGCCCGACAGTGTCAGCACGAAATCGGTCTTCGAAAGGGAACTTGACTGGTGCGGTCTAGAGACTCATGAAAATCGGTCTTCGAAAGGGAACTTGACTGGTGCGGTCTAGGATTAGACTCATGAAACGGTTAATCATATCGAAACCTTTGTGGATCCAACGACTGGAGCTCACACACAAACCATCGAATCTCTTTGGCACGTCTGCAAGATGCAGAATAAACGCCAATGCGGCACAGTGGACAGTTACTTGTGTGAGTTTGTTTGGAGGCAAAGGTACCGAATAACGGACCTTTTCATGCAAATTATTAATGACGTGTCCCGATTTCACCCTCTTCAATAAAAACTAAAAGTACAAATTTCACATCCTCTTTTTTCTGATCTTTTTGGTTGGTGTGTGTCAATTTTTTACCAATTGAGTGGTCTGTGATCTCATCTTTATTGGGGGTGGGAGACAAGTGGACATCGTTCCCATTTTACATTCGGTGTTGAAACTGGACGATTATACAAGGCTAAAATCACTCAACAAGTGGTTAATATGTTTTCGAAGTGATAAGGTCTGCTAAATATTTTGACCAGATGGTTAATTTCATCATTCATCCAAAAGGCTCCAACGGCTGTTGGTGTCTATCAGATAAACCATTTATACGGAATCTGCTCAGCTTGGTTCGAGATCGAGATCGAATACGGGTTCAATGAGGCAACAGTTTGAGTGGCCGGTAGCCCGCTATCTGAAAAGTATACCTGAAATGATTAATTGTATTTCACAGTAAGAAACAGTACCAGCAGGTGTACTTCGTTGAAAAGAGATCCCAATGTTCACAGCAAATATTTAAGACCTGATGCGTTTCCATTTGGATCACCAGTCTAGTTCACCTAAAAGTCCGATGCACGAAGTTGCCCAACATCCAGAATGTGCTCAGTTGCACTCAAACTAGTTGAATAGAATGTCTGCTGCAGCACTACAGTGCCTTCGTATACCTCATTTACAATTTCCAGACATTTCTATCTCCGGTGGGCTGGTGAATTGTTGTAAATCACTACTGTTCAACTCACAGGCAATCATCCCCTTTGCAAATTTCACAACTCTGATAGGCCATTAAACATAGTTCTGCCCTGAGTGTGATCTTTCTTCATTTTGCCCATTGGTAATATTTTACTTGAGCATAGCTCCAACTGTCCCTTTGTTTTTAGTGAGTTTTACACAGATGCTAACGCCCGGGAGTGTATTGACATTTCACTCTGACGTTTGATTCACCTAACCAAACTGGAAACTTCCTCCACTTTCAACCTCCATTGTGTTTCAACATGCAATGGACGGAGGACTTTCGTCCATGGATTCCTCTGGAGATGAGAGAAAATGGATTGTTCGGCCCGATGACCAGAAAGTTTCCAAAACTATGTAAACACAAATTGACATTCATTCCAGCACTATGGACAAGTTATTCTCAGACAAACCAAGTAGCTCATTGATTTTCTTCTCTGTAAACAATCGCTCTTATCCCCTAAGTCATATTTGACTTCTTGGACAATTCCGCCTTCTTCAGGCCCAAAAATACTCTGTGCAGAAGTTGATGCAACTGACTTTCATCAGCCCAGTTCGTCGCCATTCTGAAGAATTGCGGTGATGCGATCGGAAATCTCTACCATGTTTTCTAAAATTGGGCACTTATGGCCAATCCTATTCAATGTCTCTTGAAAGGTTGCGAAATAAGCAAGTTACATCTCAGAGGCGACCGAATTTCTCACCCTGTGTGAGAAATGCGCGGAAAACACCTTTGGGAAAAATGCGAAAGTGACTGTTTACTGGTGGCGTCCTTACGGTTCCTAGCTCGATGAAATGCATAAACGTAAGCTTCATTTCTCCTCTACCCAATAGGAGAACATTGTCGCTTGGAGACCAAAAGAACCGTCTTCCAACCAATCACTCCCTATACTGGTGGCATTGTTTATTCGAAAACCCGTTTGCCCGTTGATTTGTGTAGTGGACGGGGCAAGCAGTTCCGTACTTTTGGTGGACCTGTGACTGTGTTATCGCGGTCAAGGTCGACGGAAAATTCGGGTTTTTGGTGAATCCAGTCATCCAGTATCACGACAATAAGCTCACATATTTGTAATGGGGTCATGTGGTTATGCTCCAGAGATGGACGAAACCAACACAACTTGAAAATGTCTGGGCTCTGACTCAGCGGTAAGTGCATAGGACATTTAATCGCGCGATGTTGAAATGGCTAATGTGGCAGTCTCGACGTCTGATGCACGGCCCACACCAATCGACAGTAGATAACCTTGCCCAGTACGCATTGTCGATTATTACGTTCCTGGCACACTGGACATTCAGTGTAACAGCAGCAGACACAGCCAATGAAATTTGCGGAACAGGGACTGAGCACCACAAGATAAAAAGTTGTGATCAGAAACAGCAAATATTAAAAGTAACAAAAAAACGCAGCCATGGGGTGGAAGCGGCTTTTCAGAGTAATCGAACTGATTGTGAACAGTGATTACTCCTTGGGGTTGGTCTCTATTCAGAAATGGTTTTGAACTAAATCGCTGCTGACAAGGAACCTTGTTGGACTCGCTCCATATTAGCCCTTCCCAGGAAGGGTTTTCTTCAAAGGTGTCATTTTGAATTGTCCAAGGTGTACAGTGGAACTCTGTTACGAAAGGAAAACGGTTAGCATGACAAAAAGTCCGTTATGAGGAGAATGGGACTCAATCTTTTGCCAACTAGTTCCCAAGCAATGAATGGATTCTCAGTGTCTCATTTGAAACTCTATTATGAAACAGAAAGCAAGGCGTAATAATTCACGAATGAAAGTGAAAAGATTTCATAAAATTGGATATCACGTCAACTGATTTTGTGATATTATTCAATGTACGGTACTGTTCAAGTGAGAATCAAGTGCAAAGCAGAAGTTGAAGGAGGAGTAGAGGGGGTAGGAGTAGTAGTTGGTTAGCTGACCCACCTCCTCATGGTACCCACTGGGCAGCGCGAACGTCATTCAGCAACTTCGGATGGGACCAATTACCTTGTTTGGCTTCAACCTACTGGTTACTTTCGACAATGGACAACACGATCCAGTCTTCGCACCAGATCAAGCTAGTACACAGGAGGTATTGATGGGACTCACGTATGAAGACTGTCGCAAGTGCTGAAGAGAGAGGACTTGTTTGTAGCCCAGCGTCTAAGTCACCTTCGTGAAGTTATTGACGAGGGGGGTGATTGTCCAGTTGGCTTGTACTTATTGTTTCCGTCGGTTTCCGACGGAGGATGGAGTGCATCAACGCCGTCTATCCGTGCACCCTACTCAGCGTAAAACAAATACGCTTGATCGAGTGATAACTTCCGGTTCCGTTGGTCCCATCAAGAGTCATAGTCATCCTTCTGTTGGGCTGACTAGTTACATGCGTCTTCTGATACGTAACCGTGCAGTTCGCGAAGCTAGAATAATATTTTCCCGGTCGATTGCCTATGAATATCAAAGGCAGGTTTCGTGTGCTCAGCTGAAAAGCACACCTGAGCGAATCGCCATGTAGTGACACCGAGCAAACCATTAGTCAAACGGCTCTACATTTGACGAGCTCTGGAGCCTCCCCCATCTGGTTCAAACAAAGCGTGGATTACACCGTGTCACTGTTGGAGTCCAACTCTGACAGTTCACTGGTCTATGTTGATCTTTTAACTTCTACCCGATGGTTGTAACCCGGCAAAATGACAACGGAGCAGGTCCTTTCGGTTCCGAACTTTCATGCATCAAAGACATTTCCATGCAGGTGAAACTGCCTCTCGACGCAGTCGCCAGCAAGCTTATCGTGCACCGGCCAACCGGAAAAAGAATCACCGGGCCAGCTTAGCCACCATCCAGACCTTATAGCACCAGCGGCGGAAAGATGCAGTATGAGCCGTGCTCGATGGGTCATGGAAGGAATTATGCAAAGGAAGATGCAGCCTACCTTCAAATGTCGAGCAGTACTGGATACAGGTGCTGCCTACCCCCATATTTGTGGATAGCAGGTCAATGCAGACAGTATTGCCATCAGATTGGAGTTGGCCATTGGAAGTTGGTCATACGATCCGCTGGGTGGGTGGCACGTCTCCGGGTTTGAACAAGACCAGGCTTAGACTCTTTCTTAGGTTCATTGCCAATGCTCTCCCCTGGTGTTTCAGCTTACCCCTATAACCTGGGATTCATCGCCGCAGTTGTATCATGCTCGGTTTATTTTAGTTCTGAAGGTTCCATCCGAGACCAACTTTTTGTCGCTTTTTCTTGTTTAATGGTTTAATAAAGTACTTGCTGATCACTGGAGCAGTAGACTGCAACTCCCTGCACTTCACCCTGCAGTTCTACATAGAGTTTGGAAGTTGCCTCGTTGCTACACACTTGGTTTCATCACTCTTAAGCGAACGCCTCGAACTTCAGTTTGAAGTACTCTGGCATTTCGAGCTGAACCACCTCCTCGTGGTGCCGACCGGGTAGCCTGGACGTCTGTCTGGGTGAGCTAAGAGTTCAGCAACTCCAGACAGGGCCAACCACCCCGTTTGGTTTCAATGTGCTGGTTACT
>NW_008751876.1:597553-654683 GCF_000715545.1 Opisthorchis viverrini | reverse complement strand
ATTCATCGCTTGCATTCACTTTTTATGTTTGTGACCATGCTCTTCAAAAATAAATGATAATGGTAATATCGATTAGGCTTCGCGTGATACAATCACCTGATCTTCTGAAACCTTCGGTGCACCGTCACCCCTAGTTCGATAAATCACACAGCTCTATGAGAATTCTGCAGCAGCTTCCTCCAATTCGGAGGTTCGATGCCTCAGGGAAGTGAAGCAGGAAAGTTCTCCTCAGTACTGTACAACACAATGGTGGGCTAGCCTCCTGGATTGTCGATGCCGCAAATGCGTTACCAGCTTCATGAAATCTGAGTAAATGGTTTTGACTTTGCTGACAACTGGGTCGTCTGTAAAGAACGCCAAACTGTCCTAAAAAGAACTAAGCTTACCTTATCTACATTTGTCTTTTTTGGGAGACCATATTAAAAGAGGCCAATAAGTACGCCACATGGACCAAACGAAGTTACTCATTTTGACAGCTGGTTTCTGATGAGGGTAGTCACTCCAGGGTGTGATAGCAGCTTTCAGAAATCGTCGAAACACAAAACCCTAAGCCATTGCTTTGTTTGATGATGTCACATCATGCACATTGGTGATACCACGCGCCAACATTTAGTCTAATTGTGTGGGCAACCTCAATACTAGGGCATTCTGCACTGGACAGACCACCCAAAGCAGATACCAGCACCCACAGTTAATCACTTTCGCTTGGGCCCTTAATACTTTGGTCAGCGATTACGGTAGTTTCCAATAATGAGACAGGCATGTGTATCTACGTGGTTGGTCGGCTGGTTTCAGATCCACTGAGAATCCTATTAGACAACTGGTATGATCAACAAATTGTTAGCTATTGTAGCATCCTTCCCACGGATTATAGTAAGCGAAGAAGGAATTATTGGGATGAAACAACTGAACCGGAGGTGACATGACCGAAATCTGTCTACTGGGATAATTCAGTCTACCGATTAAAAGGCGGTTGTTGGTATTCAAGAGACTATGAAAATTCAAATGAGATTTCAAAGTGATAGTGAGGTCAGTGTGTGCCAAACAGCTGATAAGAACTGTTCAGCTGTTGCATGCAGATGTGACCAAATCGATCAATGCTCCCAGGTTGTCTTCTAGGGCTGCGACACGAGTACCTTAAACGCCACATTTTGCCCAGCTATCGTGGTCCGTTGTGCCAGGAGAACACTCAGAAAGCACAAAATATGTTCATCATGAATGGTGATGATGGCATGAGCGAAACTGCAAGGCTTGCGCTTTAGGGTACTATGATTAGGTTTGGAACGTCGCATATAAACTCGTAATAACATAGAGCCACCATGGCCTTCTGACAGGACAGTATGCGCCCGAACTAAGTGCATGGGTCTTACAGTTTGTAGCGTGCTATAATCCGGTGTAGCGAAACTTCTTCCTACCTTGGTAGCACTGAAAATCTCTGTTTGGCGCAAACATTTACCCGAGCACTTTCTGAACCCTCATGTTCGAGAATATGAATTCCCGCATAAACGAGAGCCTCTGGTGCAATCCGACTTAATTTGGTGGTTTTTCGACGAAGTGACCCCGAATTTTTCAGCTGTGGTGGGGACCTTAGTTACTGAAAGCAGTTTTTTATAAGAAGGTTTTATTAGCTTATACTAATGGAAGTGATGATGAGAATATCACTGCACCAGCTCCTTTGTTTCGTTGCATTACTGTTAAAATGTGAGCTACATACACTTGAACGGTCAAGGGGGGGTTCCTCTTGAAACAGGCCGTCCACCCGCAAATAAAATCTACTAGGCTGTCCCTCAAATCGCTTTGGAACGCACTTCATTGTAAATAACCCAGCAAATTCAGTCGCACTATTTGGTGTGCGCTTTCATTACCAAGACTGGGTGAGACCGTTCCCAAACGTCATAGTTGAAGGTAAATTCCCTTACCTGGCAATTGCATAAGCCCTGCCGAGCTGGAGGAATACGAACAAGGAAAGCCAGGATGGCACCAACGTGACATCTCTGATACACGATCGATCCCGTTAACTGATAAGGAATTTCGCTAAACACTACACAATGACGCCTTTCTGCACTGCCCAGGTCTGTTTGGAACATCGGGGAAGCACTACTTGGGCATGTTTGATGGTCTTTTAAGAAATAACTCCCCATGATTGATGGGCTAATCACACTCCATAGGCTTCACCGGTTTGAACATGGATTCCAGGGAAACACTCGTCTCGCAGAGCTCTTTTAATCCGAGGGCGGCGCTGAGTGAGAACCACGTAAGGGCGGGTCAGTCTATAGTGTTGCAACGGAATATAAAGTCTCTGATCAGTAAAGTCGGTCGCGTAGGTAATTGCAATACTTCTGGCAGTAAAACTTGGGATGTGGCACTGACACAGCCCAATCGCACAACCGGTGCGTGCATCGAAGTTATCACCCACAATGCACCACTGCTCGAAATCGTCCTCTGTACTTGGAGCGAGGCGACTGGAGGTCAGTGAACTCTCCAAGTCATCGCCTCCCATGCACGACTGTCCTCCTTGCCTCGGTGACCGGAACTCTGGTAGCTTGACGCAACGTACCTTATTGATACACGGTTTATAGCTGACGAACTAGGATTGAAATGATGCACTAGTGCACCCAAAAATTGATTCTGTCCGTAGATTGTAATAACCTTTTCAAAAATAATTTTCAGCAATTCAGCTTTTAGTACTTTAAGATTCTAATATTAAGTGGCTGAAGCCTGAGTGATGGACAGCTGAGTGATGTTGTTGCTGTTTTTATCTAGTGTTACATGTGACTGTTGTCCCCGCCCCAGTGCCTAGTGCCGGAAAGAGTCTCGCCGACAAGGAACACAACAGCTTTATTGCTAACAAGCGAGTGCGTGCAAGTACAACGGCCGCGCGTTGTATTTTTAAGGTCACTGTCTGACCTTGATCCAAGGCTGTCTGATCGGCGTTTGGTGGAGTTTGAGGGTCTCAGTAAGTAGGTTTCGGGTATTTTGGGATAAGTTTCAGGAATCTGACCTTCCTGATATCTAGCATGCTACCATGTCCCCTCCTAGATTGTTTACCTCACACAATCAATCTCACCAACGCTTACAAACTGCCATGGAAATCAATTTGCCTGACACTGCGGTGAGCACTCTGCAACAGTGACCTATCATGCATGGCTCCGCCAACTTCCTGTCGAAACTCATAGATAATGGCTTCCTTTGAGTAGTTCAATCCGAATAATCGTCATTCAATCAAAATATGCCATTTTTGAACGCATATTCATAAACTTCACACAAACAATCTATCGTTGCCGGGACGTTGATTGTGAAGGTGCTGAAGGTGTTTGCATCTGCGATTATTGATTTTATTGATTTAGTCATTATTTATTCCATTATAGAGCTGATGGGATTCAAGTCCGTAACAGTGAGATGTAAGTCATCCTCGGTATCTTTCCACTAAAGCACCCAACTAGACACAATGGCCAACACGGGCTTATATATGACTTGTCACTCTCACTAACAACTTTTTTTTCGGACATCGATAGCGCTATTGTACCTTTACGTTCTAAACTACGGCTGGATGGTGCTTCGAAATATTGGTAGCTCGGTGAGTTTATTGGCAGTTGATATGCTTACCGAGCTTGATTTTCAGACGTGTTGTCACCGTACGAGACGACACCATCAGTGAGTAGTGTGCACCCAACTGCTCACGGATGATATCGCCCTTTGAAGAAACATTTGCAAATCAATAGCCAAGCTGGGCGAGCAGATCAACAGTCACCTGATCAACAACCAATACGGCTGGATAAGTTGAACGCCGCAATAATCTAGACAGCTTGACGAAAATTGCAACTATCGGTAAACACAGTGTTCCACACCTACCTGCATGTTCCTGCCAAAGATGAAACAAGTCACACCTGCTGTATGGAGCAGGAATGCCTCCATCCTTCCAGTAGCCTTTTATGGATTACCAACAATTCCCATTCATTGTAGCCTCCATGTTCGTTTTGTGGGCTTTGAGGATTCACGTATCTACCTACCTTCCACATTCCGAAATTACCTTCGTCTTTGACCCAGCAATAGGAGTGAGAGCATGCGTTAAATCAAGGGTCAGGCCAAGTCGAGACAAAACCAGCTCTATTCATCTTAAGCGATGAATCTATGATATACTTCCATTCATGATTTAGAATCGTCTTGTTCCACTGCAGCGTAGTTCCGCTTACCCAGTCACATGGACAGCAGGTCACAAGTCGTGAAGGAATCTCAACGGGGTTCAGAGCTTGGATAGATGACACTGTTCCTAAAGAGATAGGGTCCTCAAGAAGATGATGAATTGCGCCTAACCATGGAGATGAGATTCAAAGGTTTCTTCTCCGAGTGTTAAACAGTGAGAGAATAGTTAAACCAGCTGGACAGAAAAGACAACTGTTGAAGCACACTGGTTAAATGATGCTCACTGTTACTCAAACGTTTGCCTGTCAGAAGAAAACAAGGTGGCATGGGCTCGCCTGATCAAGCGGTGACGCATACGTCACAAACAGCACCAACCAACATATACACAAAAGCCATCATGTGATTGCTGGAAGGATGCACTTTCGACGTGGTCCAGGTGACTAATCTAGTCCCGTTCGGGTGTCCTTCCTGTCCGGATTGTTTATTTATTATGATACGAACCAAACAGTAAGCAACCAATGAGTGCCGCGCGACTGGCTCTCCTGCTGCTTAAGTAAACATAGTATTATGGACGGGTGACGCTGCCTACACAAAACTATTGACCAAAAACTGGTGTCGGCCCTGAAAATGACCATAAGATTACGTAAGACAGTGCATTGTTTTACATCATTTATCCTGCCATACAACCTCCTCGCGATTACTGAATTTTCGTCTCCAAAAATAAATACAGGAAGAAATTTCAGCATCTGGCAATTCTATGTCTTTCTTGAGGACTGTTCATTTCAGAAACGGAACCAATATTACTTGATGATGCAACAAATAATCGGCTTTGCTGTCGTTTCGTGCCTCCCTTGCCATGGATTTTGGCGGAAATCACACATTTCTGATCAATATCTGAATTGGATATGTGTTTAGCGTAGATGCTTCTGTAGATCCATTGAGTGCCCCTCCAGGTCGACCGTGCGAACTACAAATGGTTATCTATTGTGGCAACGGTAATCGATGAACGGAACTACTCGCATACGGCAAATGAAGTGGAAGGGATAGTCTAACCCGCTGATTAACATATGGTTGCGGATTATTCGTGGGTGATAAGGTGGCCTTTGAAATTCAAGTGAGATTTCGAGCTGCAGAGGAGGTCAAATTGCACTGAGCAACTGGGAGGCTCTGTTCAGCTGTTTCATTATTGTTGAGAACCATCATCTGGCCAAAAAGGGAAAATTGCTTGCGTTTTTGATCCGCCGGGGAGCTTGCCGACACAGGATCACTTGACCCGAATCGTGTGAATATGGAGCCCGAGAGACTACGGACCAAGTACAGAGTATTACCGCTACTGTTCACTCAGCTGTGGCTGTATCGTAGTGTTCAGCTATTAACCTCAAGATCATGGGTTCAAATCCATCTAGGACTTTGTCAAATGTTGACGATGAAACTAGTGAATCTGGCATAGTGGCCATCTCAGGCCAACACACGACATGATGTGTATTGGGTGCCGAAACTGTGCGTACAAACCTAACGAAATGCTTTGCTTGACTGCTCTTTTTCGCGCAGATCGAGTGCATCTTGTTGACAGTGAAGTTAGATAGATCCACCAGGTCAACGTTGAGTTGGAAATTATGGAAGGCACGGAGTTCAACCCGCAGCTCCATCCTAACTATGACCTCGACAAATCAGCGGGCAAGTACCTAGAAGAATCACTCTGGATGAAATTTGAATAGCTGATGAAAACAATCTATCTCAAAAGCTAGTCTCCGATGGTTTCAGCTTAGAACAAGCGTGTTGAACGATACGCACTTTTAAAAAGTAAGTTAGTGTTCACAGAAGATTCAGCTAATGCCCACATGCACCTCTGGTTTGTGGTTTTCTCGAAGTGAAGTCCATTTTATTTTTCATGTGGGATGATATTCAAGATGTCAAATTATTCCTCCTCATACGACTATATTCGCTGGCCGATGGAACCCTTGAACAGCACACTTATGACGGCTCATCAAATAGGTCTTATCTCTAAATTTCCATTGATATTATTTCCGAGTGAAGGGATATTGCGGCGTACTTTTACTATCGTGTTCAGGTATGAAATAAGATTGCGGGAAATTAAGAAACAAGACCTATTTGATGAGCCCCAAGAAGGGTGAAACCAGTAGTGAGATGTCCAGAATTTCCGCTGACCTTGGGAGTAGTCTTATATGAGGGAGGTGGTATGTGAACAGTTGGAATTTCTGTCGAGGTTTCGTCATGCAAGTAAAGTCAAATCATGTTGCATCCTCCATGGGAAGTATTACCGAGGCGGATCTCACTTATCTCTGGAATGGTTCAGGCCCGCAAGCTCCTGATTAGTAGCCTATTTGATAGCCCCAAGAAGGGTGAAACCAGTAGTGAGATGTCCAGAATTTCCGCTGACCTTGGGAGTAGTCTTATATGAGGGAGGTGGTATGTGAACAGTTGGAATTTCTGTCGAGGTTTCGTCATGCAAGTAAAGTCAAATCATGTTGCATCCTCCATGGGAAGTATTACCGAGGCGGATCTCACTTATCTCTGGAATGGTTCAGGCCCGCAAGCTCCTGATTAGTAGTTGGAGTGTATGTCGTTCGGCTACAAATGGCTGATCAGCAGCAAGTGCACTCAGACAAGATATAGCACCACGTGATGCGGTTCGCATCACGTGGTCTGGTCATAAACTAGCTCTTCGAGTGACGACCGTTCAGACATAAAGTTCATGTATTGCGAGATTTCTTTACTTTCTAAACACCCTAAGCTCTCGGATGTCAGTCACCATTGAGAATTGTCAGGTTTGCACTGCCAATGAGTCCTAACAAAGATGACACAGCTTTGCAGTGGTCCTCTGTTTTTCTTTCAGCATAGACTGGTTTTACATTCTGGATGAAATCACATTCGATCAGGATCATTTGAGCTCATGTAACTTAGCCACATTTTATCTGACAGGATATTCTCATCCTATTACGTAGGAGGGATAGACAACCGCCTAATTAGTGGCCATTCGGCGTAAATCCAAGAGTCAGTGTGAAAATAAGACCAGTACATTGGGCGTAGGAGACGAACAAAAGAAGTCAGTGGTGAGAATTGGTGCAAAGTAAGGAGTGAGGAATCACGGAGTAGGCCTGATATCTGTTCACACCAACCCTGCGCACACAGCTATTGTCCCAACCGTCCAATAGCCAGAGCTTCGACCCAGCCTGGGGGGAGGTGGTATTCTGAGGACTGACTACCTGCAGGTTGTCCGGTTCATCCAAGCAAGGAGTGCTCAAAATGTGAATTATCTAGCAGTTCCATTAGCGGATCTAAAGAGCCGATGTGGAAGATGATCTGCTATGCAAAATGACACTGGTCTACGTGTACTCATAGCGGTGTACCCAATGTGGTGTATACAGGTTTTGAATCCTATCCTTGGTAGATGGAACATCAGTTAAAATTATACCAACTAGCTTCGATGCCTGTTTACGAGAAGCCTGTGTGACTTGTAGTGGGAAATAATTTGAAGATTTTATCACACAACGCCTCATCATCCTGGATATACGGCTGGAAACATGATCCAGAACTATTCGTTAGTCAATGGGTCGACGTTATCCCTACGGCGATAGGTAGAGTGCACACGTGTCCTTCTGTGGAATAGTCCGACTGTTTTGTCCATCATTACGGACCGCCGTGCCATCTGTGCATGTTTCGTTAACCCTCACTGTCTGCGCCGGACCAGTCTGCCAAATTTACTCCCGTCAATAAACACAATCTCCGGAGTCGATGTCACTCACTGTAGGTGCCGGATATGACATTCAATTGCATCGGACATTTCGGTCCGAATCTTGGTCCAACTGATGACTGCAAAGTCAGTTTTCCTCATGCTTTCAGCATTATATAGTCTTATGACCTGATGTGATCACATCCTTCGTGATAACCTGTGTCACATTCAAACGACCACGAATGACTGAGCACTAACTAGCTTGATACCAAAGCCAGGTCACTTAGTATTTAGCGGTCTGAAAAACTGGAAATAAGCGACAGGAAGATGCACTTTTTGTTCCCTATGAATTGCACTGAGGACGATAACTAGTCAGCCACTTAGTTTGTGCAAATCAGTCCTGCTTGCAGTAGAACTCACCAACATCAGGTTCCCTAATGTAGTTGTCCAACTGATCTTACTCCACTGCGGTAGGCGACTTCCAGCAGAGGCACGTGAACAATATAGCCAGACAAAAAGTTTCTGGTCGTTGGGTTGTTCACTGATTGCGAACGTTTAATCACCAATCAAGGTGACATCATCAGTACGTTATTGGGGAGCGTAGTGGTGTGTAGGGGTGGGTTGGTGATTGTGAACACATCTACACTACCTTAGCTACCAACATTTTCCTCTATAGAAAAGAAGTTTTTGTGACACATTATTACCTAGACTAAGGCTGAATACTACTGGTCATGTCAATGCAAATATAGTAGCCTAGAGGGAGTACAAGAATCGCCACATTTAGCTGAAATGTTACGGAATTAAAATGCCTGTCTGTGATATGTCATCACTCATTCTCTGAATAGCTCATTAGAGAATTAGACGTGTGTGAATTTAGCGTGTGGTCAAAGCTAAAGATTGACTGGTTTCTCATTTGTGCACTAATTTGGTCTTAATGGGCGACTCGACTGAATCCAGTTGAATCGATCATTTATGATGGTCTACTCTAACTAAATATACTGCACAAGACCGCCTCATGTTTCAATTGGTACGATATCTGAGTTGTCACAGTACGTTGGCTAGGGTATATTGCCTCTGAGTAACCTATTTACATTACACCTAGGATTGTTGAAAACTCTCTGATAGCTCATGATTCGTTTCACCCTTCTTGAGTAGGCTCAGTCCATGAGTTTTCGTCAACCTTGTGTGCTGCTTGAAAGTAAATCGGACGCAACTGGCGAAGTACACTCATTTGTACATTAATTTCGTTTTAAAGGGAGACTGGACTAAATCCGTCAATTTATGTTCTGTTAGCGCATAAGGGTGACGGAATGTGTCTACCTGATAAGCCTCCAGAAGGGCGCAACCGGTCGTGGGTTGTCGAGGCGTTTTCAGCCACCCTACGGGGAGTGTTTCGTTCTTATTTCCCAGTCTTTGTCCTGTCGCCCACGATAGACGGTTGCTAGTACAGCCACTGGTTTGCTGATCGTCTAGTGAATCGGTCACCATTGGTTCTGGGGGGATGTGTTTGTCCGAACTGGAGCTGACACAATTATGGATTAACACAATCAGTCATGCATTCTATGTTTAGAGCCAACAGAATCAACGTGAGGATAAACACGAGGTGTGCTGTCCGATATTGTTCGCCGATGAGTTCAGCAGATTTATTAACAGAAGTCCTCGTATCTCAAATGAATACAATCAGTAAACATCTTCTTTCGATCGGAGGGAAGTCTATTAGGGAATGAAAAACAACATAGACGAGATCTTTTCTCGCAAGCGGATCAAATTGAAGCGTCCTTGATGTAAATCGTGAATGGAAACAACAGAGAGGGACAATTAAGGCGTGCGAGGACAGCTGCATACACTAAAATCAGAAAAATGGGTAGGGGCGAGAAAGAACTCAAAGCATGTACATTCGACTCACCCGTTTAGGAATAAAGTCTACTCTGCTGACTAGCACGTAGTTCTGGATTACGTTTTCATATTTAATATACAGTAGAGGTTGGCGAATGCTGACGATTTGAAACTGTCCTATTTAATGCCACTGAGAAATTGCATAAACAGACGTTGAGCTGAGCCCATCGCTTAACAGGTGTCAAGTGTATCCCATTCTCTAAGGAATGCCAAGCTAGCCAAATTTCCCAGAGGTGCCAAAACCTGTACTAAGCCGTCAGGAACTAGTCGTTAGAATAGTCTATTTTTTTTACCAGTTATTCCATATCCATTCACAGTAGGTATCCCATTGGCTGCATACGAAGTTCTGTTGATGTTAGGACGGGTCCCGGGTAGCCCGGTGTTTAACAACTCAGACTTTCGGATGACCCAAGTTTGCATGCCTCCGTGGGTGTCCTCTAACTGACTGCCAGTTAGCGTCCTGAAAATCATGCGTACGTGTTGTTTCATGAGTAAAAGACGTTTTTTTACTGACTGAACAAAGCTGCCCACATTTTCCATAACCTTCAGATCACCACTTACCTAGTAGATTCACCTGACCTCAGTCAGTGATGGACCGAACGTCGAAACAGTTGCGCACATGCAGACGCGCAAATCTGATTTCTACACGAAGTGAACTGGACCGGACAATCGCCATCTAACTGACACATGAATGCGACTTTATTTGGAGACCGTTTCGTTTGTATTTTACCGTCTTGCTGATAAGAAATTGGCAGTCTTTGGAGGATCTAAGTGGACCGTGATACTGTGACAACACATGAAGCACAGTGGGAAATCACTTCTGTCCTTTATTCAAGTAGTCTAAGTGACCTATTTTCTGTCAGAATCAGTAGCGCAATCCTGAAAAAGCCTGAAAAAGGAATAAGTAATTCTGCTTCGTGGATTGGGTTCGTAGGAAATTTTTTGAACCCAATTGATCACTGTCCTATTTCGGACATTCTCACCTGGTCTACGGGGACAAAGCAAAAGTACTGAGGTGTGATCAAGCCTACATTATTCGTACATCAAGTGACTCTGGTGTTGCTGAGGTTTAACGAGCGGTGACGCTCGAAGTCCGCGATAAAATTACCAGAACAACCATGTGTGCAGAAGTTCAAAGTGTTACTACAACCTGGGTCATTGAAGTGAAGGCGATTTTGAAAAATGCTCTTCACAGTAACTTAGATCCATATCGGTTAACCTAGAGGCTACCACGACCCCACACGATACAAATAGGCAAGGAGACACCATACTGATCCTTTGGTCAGTGGATATTTTCACATCATTCTCAGATTTGCTGTTCCCACGACTATCAGTATCAGTTATGACGACTTCAGAATTAGCTAGACAACCTGAGTTGCGGGCAGCATCACTGCGGCAGTTTGGTACAGATGGAATTTGGCCGGTCCAACTTGGTACAACTGACAGCAGCAAAAGGAAATTGCTAAATCTTGAAGGACACTCCTGAATTATTTAGACTGCAGTCGGGTAAACAGCCAATCCACCTCAAAATAAAAAACCCCCTCGCCATAAGAAACACACAAAGGTCAGACGTAATTTACAAATTCGCACGAACTTCTCAAAGAATATCTGGCTGCATACTTCACCTAACCCATTCAATTCATTCCAGAAAGCGGGTGTTTGTGAACTATGGTGCACTGAACATACTGGGGTCATTGGTCCAATCGATATGCTCATGCGAGACCACCACACACATCCTCGCCATGCTACCCAGTTGTACTTTTTTTAAATTTAGGTCATGGTTACAAAAACACCGAGCCAGTGTGTTGTTAGGGGAAAGGTAACCATAGTGTCTACCGTAAATGCCGTTTGCGAGCAACACCATACTGAAACCCTCGCACCATTGACTGAATCCGATAACCTCGAGTGGCCTAACTGCACCCCTCATCTCGGTATTACGTTTTCTAGAAGTTCAATTCCCGTGTCCTCTTTCATTACCTTGTGGAATTGTCGTGTGGGATGATTTTAGGACCCTAGGTGCAGTGAAGCTTGCCAGGACCTTCAAGTAGCTGATCAGACCATCGAGGGGTGCAACTTTTCCGCCTAACAAAACTAATTTCCAAGTCTTACGTCATTTGTCACCAGTTCCGACTTTTACTGCAGTATGAACTCAGCTAGAGGAGTGAAGATGAACACCAAGATGAAAAAAGAACCGTAACTTGAGGTGGCACGATTGGTCAAGGCGTTAAACTCGCCCCGGTATGCCTCAAGGACCATGGTCTGTAAATGCACACTGTTTAGCATGATACAATTGTAGTAGGTTTTCGGTTGAAATGTCAAGTAATGTGTATGGTAATGTATCGGTTCCAAACAATCCAGATGCATTTTATCCAACCCTGTACGTACCAGTGAGTGAAAGCCTACGTGTTTTTTTGGCAGATAGTGAATGTCCGATTTGACAGCAAGGTTTGATAGTGGCGTGTTTACGAAACGAGAACGAAGTAGGTTCACATGGACAAGGTTTGGGGTGGGGGAAACAAATGAAAAGGCGTATTGAGGCCATACTGCTTCGGATTACATAAAAAAATAGTTCGACCGTAGTAAACCTCACCAACTGAGTTCGTTGGCTGTGAAAAAGTACAAATTGATGGAGCGGACGCATGAAACTGCAGCTGATAAGATAATCGTACAGAGAAAATCGATCTCTATAAAATTAATAACCATTAACGCGTTGTACCAGATTGTCCACGGAATGACTGGATTGATAATAGGGGATAGAATATAAGGATCAGCATGCCGTGAAACGAACTGATTCTTGGTACCCCGTTACCATAAGGAGGCAGGATTCTATGGGCGATGATATTGGAACATGAAAACACTGGATTCCATGCTTCTCGATACAACAAGTGCAACAAATTATTAAGGACTCCTGTTCGCAGTTTGATCTTGACCCGATCGAAAATGTGTGCCACAAGGACGGCAATAAAATCTACGGCTCCCCAACAGGGGTTAGGCTGTACTTAGCACTAAAGCAGACTGCTCTTTGACTTTAGCTTAAACGGTTTAAAATCGTTTAAAATTGTCAGGACGCGCCCAGACATTGAAAAAATACATGTGCAGACAGTGAGCATTCCCAAGGTCACCACCGGTACGACACGTTCGGAAGGCAGGTGCGTTGGCTGAGCTCACCAAACACGGCTTAGCAACATAAGAACAGTAAAGTGGGGCTGAAATTATTCACGACAGGAACACCGCCATTGGCTGTACAGAGCGAACAAGTGAACGGTCATATTTGGCCATTTGCGCAAAAGCGCGCAATACAGCCGTTTCCCGAGTTCTCTGTCTTCTCCTTATCGCGTAGTCTGGTAGGCTTAGTGCAGGGGTAACCAATAGACGGCCACCCACGATACAACACAAATACGAGTGTAAATCTATCTGCACTCACCTGTTTCTCCTGAAAAATTTCTGTAGTTACCCGAATCATGTTGGACATCATCGGTTAATTAACTTGCCACAACACCGCCTGCCCCAAAGCTTGTTTACGATTGGGTAGCGAAAATGATAGAGTGTAAGCTCCACACACAAGAATCGTCGTTCGGATACGTTAGCTCCTGCTTCTGTGAACTGAACCGAACTTTCGGAGGAAAGTAGCGAAAGTACGGCAGGCCTTCGGTTGTATTGCAAGTACTGATCTCGGTGGTTGCTACCGCCTTGGACACGAATGCCTCATCAAATCAGCTGTTCAGTCCACTTGGGCAGATCACACAAATTGACGGCGCAATGGCGGTACTATTTGGCCCTTTATTTCCAGGGCTTGTGAGCTCAACCTAGTAACTTGATGGTCCCGACACATGTGGGCCACATCGGCAAACATATCGACCAGTGATGGGGAAGTGGCAGTCGACCGACCGCCTCAGATCAAGGTGGACTGAGCGCCCAACGCATAGAAAATTTCAGCCCTGACCGCCCAACGGCGAACTGGACCAGCGATTTGTGTTAGCGCTTCAGCCTGACTAACGTCGATACATTAAGCTATTTATCCGTTGTATAGACCGATTTGATAGCAGTAATTTAACGTTCGACATCCTTCATCGATGCCCGTTTCATCCTTCTTGGTGTGCACTTTACGAACCTCCAGGTTGATTCGAAATCAACATCTTGTTAGTCATTGAACACTAAGCTGTTCGCCCACAAGCAGTGGATAAGCAGCATGGTCGCCTCACAACTGAACAAGATATGGTACTACTTATCCTTCAGTCGCAATAATCGGAGGTTGTGAGGCAAGAAAATGCGTCGATAATTGAGGTCCGTCATTACCTAGTACAGGTTGACGGAGTGAAAGTCAATTCAGTCGCTATGGAGCACGAACGGGTAAGGTGTCTTTTCTCCAAGTCAATCAACCTTAACAGACCATGAAATGTAATTACAAAGGGAAACGTGTCACCGCCGCGCGCGTATCCACGGGCAACGCGTTACCTAATTCGTGTGACGTCATTAGGCTGTTCACAAGGCCTATGTCAGGTTATGGCCTATAATTTCGGCACAGTGAACGCATACATTATGCAATGACAGTTGTGTGATGTCCGAGTGTGTCTCTTATTCATGATGATAGACCAACTTCGTGTTTCAGGGGCATCATTCTACTAAGTGGTGATTACTGAACTTTTAAAAGGTTGCTAAAAAAAGCCATTCTACCTTACTTCGATTTCTCTATCTTAAAGAAGGAGTTTTGGGCCAGTCTTCACACACCGTACCATTTTTAGAGCTTTACCGTTTCGCTAAAGTGAACTATTACAACAAGGTCTATTACCATCCTTCAAGCATTTAACTTCAAATTTCAAAAAATGAGATGAGCATCTTATTCTAAAGAGCTTGTGATGGGCTCCTGAACAAGGAAAAGTTTACATTGTTAGATCTTTACATTCGAAAATCACAGAAGCTGAGAATCAGTGTATCGCTGTAATCGATAACGGTACCAATAAGGAAAATTTTAGCGGAGTGTAGAAGATGTACTTAGTACCTCCGGAGTTTTAGGGTTAAACGAGGATGGAAAGCATCAGTGGACGTTTCGTCCAGCTGCTCATGATTACATAGATTTTTATTTTTATTTGTATACCCGACTGGCGTATATTTGGAGTGGTCCTACATGTTTGAGGGACACCACTGTTTGACAATTATTCTTTATGCAAAATACTACTTATAGGCTAGGTGAAAATTTTTCTACAACGTACTAATGGTTTCCCCCAGGAATTACGTTCGGGTCCGAATTCTTTCATTGCACATTCAAGAGTTTACAGAGGAAGAATAGTCCAATGGTCAAACCACTCAAATGAAATGAATCGTAGTTAGGCATATACAACTGTCACAGTGACTCCCAGGTGAGCACATTCCTTCCTAGCAATAAAAGTTGGGCATCATAAGAAGGTGAAAATACCACGTAGGGTGGATGGCAGGAGCTCTAGAATGGGTGAAGACCTTGGAGTCAAAGAAATCAGCTGCATTGTTGAATGCTATAACGTGGTAGAAACGACGGGAAGAACAGAGGGGACTCGAAAGTTTATAAGTTAGACCCACATATACAGTTGGTGAATGCTCGCGTGAATATTCTTCATAACAGCAACCATGAAATGGGAAAAACGACGCTCATCCCAGCAAGGAGATTATCAGTGCGCTGGCTGATTATTCTTTGGATGGAGCCCAGGAGTAGAAGATGGATGAATGGCTTCACATATCTGACATGAGAGTAGTGCTTCAGGGCGGAGTGAATTTACAAGTCATGAAACACGAGAATGAGAGAACTGAGGTCCTCGTGGGCGCGATAACTAAAGGCACTTTCTTGCATACGCTTATTCAGGTGTTTTCCAGAACAGTTTAAGCCTAGTGAGGAAAGGCAGTGGCGAACTTTGTTTATGCTGATAATATCTGAGATGTCCAAAATGAATGGCAAAGTAGGAGACACATGGATGGATTTGAAAAGTTTGGATGTCGCCACGTTAAAAGTACCCCAATCATAAATTTAGGAAAGATGGGGGTTGCCAAAGACATCGTTTATGGAGCGTTGCTGGAATCTGAAGAGAGACCAATCCGCGGAGGAATAAAACCTAGAAGAGTGGACAGTAGCACCGTAGGAAAAAGTGTGGATATTATTCGGCCACCCAAAAAGTCTATAGGGGCAGTCCATCCACTGGGAGTTTGGATAGGACAGCATGCCACAAGGCCTAAGGATATCACTTTCGATCAACAGAAATTGTCCAACGCGGACGTAATGACATATATGCCACCTGGTCTCTTAAAAGGGGTCCATTTATTAGTAGTCATCTAATAGGGCATCGTTCTTTAGAGCATGCACTAACTTTCCAGGTAGCAAAGAACCCTGGACAAACAGGAGTTCATGGAAAGGAGGTTACAGTTGCTAGGGCTTGAGTTGGACTCACGCTTGCAAACTGAGATAGCGTAAACCAGTTTGAAGCAAAACGTGGAAGTCACTCGAATGAAAGGGACACACCCCAAGAGTGAGTCACAATGTAGTCTAGGTTGTGCAAAATAATAGGGACGGTGACAGGAATTGTGTTATCGATTTTATGTTCATTTCCTCTCAATTATTGGGCGAGACGAAAAAGGCTATTTCCTTCAAGCCATCAGCATACGCTCATTAGCCCTGTCACCGTAACTCTAACGTCAGCAGGTGTTACATGATTATTACGAAATCGTGTGCAATTTGACCCAACCAGACAAGATGAACTGTCCCACACAATGGAATCGATATATCGCGACATGATGCTGTTACGCGTGTTCGCCAAGTCCGATGGTGCCGCTTAATCATACTACGCAACGAGCTCCACCAACATGATGATGAAATGCAGAGAAGTTGCCAGGATGAAAGAGCCCTAAATTGAAAAATTTTGCGGGACGTCTCACCCAAAGCGTAAAATGTCAACGATCTCTCATGTCAAGCCACCAGAGCTTGCCTGTCATCCCCACGACTTTGTCCGCGGACGGCTATACGTGCGCCGTACATACTTGCATACAGACACACAAACATGGCTTTGTTTCCTTGTCCAGCTTGACCCAATCACACCCCAGCCCACTGAGCCAATGGGTGTGGAACAATAAACGACGGTCCACGCCGTTTGGCCACGTTGAGAGTTGCGAAGTTTGTAAGCAGACAGCCGTGTGGTGTCTACCTATCGCTAGTGTGTGTAGCACACACTCTTGCATCTGCTGGCTTAGTTGCGTCGCCTTCGTGCGACAGGCCTGGACCCGTACGTTGGATCAATCAACACGGCGAAGCTCGACCGCGCCTTGCGAAGACGGCTCCGGAGTTAATGCATATCAGTGTGCTAATTGTTGGGTTGGGATACTGTATCGACCGCGTGCAATGCGCCAGCGTGGGCCGACCGCCACGGCCCTCTCACCTGGAATTTACATGGATGGTGTTACGGCCTTCGTTTCTGGAACCGTACCACGGGCTCCTCCACTGGCTGAAACAACAGCAACTGTCAACCCTCCAGGTGTATTTGCTACCACCATGTCCCCAAAGCTCGTTGGCATTTCACCCGTCCTTTCTCGAATACAGCCACCTATACAGAATAGAATAATGACTGATAATACAAGACATAATATACCTTGTGGTCAAAGTGCATCGCGAACCATCAGTGTGTCTGATTCAAGCGCTACCACAAATAGGACGCACAGTCGTTCCATGTTACATACAAAATTGCGTAAAAAGACGAAAACTAAACGTTTGAGTGCCTCTCAACAGGCTAATGGTGAACCCAATCGGAAGATACATCCTCTGAAAATGACCATCCGAAGGACTAGCCAAACTCACAAGGTTGCTTCTGAGGTGCGGACTGCTACGGAATGCTCTAGACTTCCAAATGGATTTGCAACGTCTGCCGCTCATTCGGATCCTATGCGAACTCATATTATGGTGGATACTATCGCTACTCTGGATACCCTGTCTAATATAAGGTGTGCATCTCCAGCTCAGGGACCTTCATTACACGTGAAACCGGTAAGTAGCTTCGGACCGACCTGAGCATCGGTTTCGAGGCTAATCTATGCTCGACTGTCTTCAATTGCGCTTTCCTGTAGTCGGCTACTGTTTTAGCTGGAATAGCAATATATCTTCTGTCAGTTGGTGCAACCACTTCACCTAAGAGGATCTAAGTATGCAGGTTTTTGCGGCCGCAACACTGGCTAACTACCTGCATGAACTGTTTTTCTCAGCTGGCATGGCTACTGACACGGAGAAAAAGACTGTATCGGGCTCTGGTTGACAGGAGTCGTTTGAGACATCAGTTTTACTAATATTCGCACAAAGCTGCCACCCGTATTTAACGTATTACCAAACACCAGTAATAATCAGCTGTGGTTCCCTACAGATACTGTCGTGCAACTGGTAGGAAGCACAATGGCTGAGATACTGCCAGACAGGAGAAGTGTCAAGTCCGAACCACGGACCTTCTGACCCGTGGTTTCGCGTCTTACCGTGAGCTTAAGTCATGCCTATAATCAACCTTAGGTCCACGAAAAATATTCAGGTAGACTTACTTGACGGACACCGGTAACCGGTTTTCAGGTCTTCGATGCGGATATGCGTTTACACCATGTCCCTGTGTCTCTATGGTGTGGTTGCATCAGCCACTTGTGATCCGGTCCGTCGCACCAGCTAGTACATGGCTTTTTTTTCTAATTTGTTATGGTCCATCGTGGGGCTTGCCAGGTGCAATGAAAAAAGCCGGGATGGTAACTACCGATAGACGATTTTGTGAAGCACTCGGACCAAGTAAGAACCAACCGAACTTGCATTATTGTGTGCGCCATAGATGCATCGTTGTAATAAGTAGAGGCCGCAGATCACTATCGCTTATGACGCTCCGATGAAGTTCAAGTTTGATTTTGGGGTTCGGATATTATGTTGACATCTTACATGTTAATAAAAAACTATGTTCGAAAGAAAATAGCATCTCGTAATCAAGGGTTTTAGCTTTTAGACATATAAGAACCGTTTGTTTGAACAGTGCACACGGCTACCATTAATTTCACCGGGAACAGGTTCCGATTTGGGTGTTATTGGACGCCAACGGCTATCATGTTCGTTCACACGGAATTCGTGTTTACTACCAAACGTTGAAGAGGGTTGTCGTTCAAGGTTCTTTTCCTGCAGTTCTGTTTCGCAATAAGTGTGCCGATTTATGTTCGTTAGTCTGTACATGCAGGGACCTGACACTTCCTACTGTTCCGTGTAGCTGTGCGTTGTCTACTGCACATGGAGCACGGATGTTGGCGTTGTCGGTTGTCAGGTCCTTGTATCTACGTGACCAGCTGTCAGTCTGTTGCATTGGTTTTCAGGAAGGAAAATGATTCAAGATGGGCGCATACATTCTCTCGGAGTGCATTTCCACTCGTGCGGGTAGAAATATCATCGATGACTTCCTGTTTGGTCGGGCTTTGCGGCGAAAGAGCATCCAGACATATTCCTATTATCCTAAGGCTCTTTGTTGGTCGCTTCGCTTATTAGGATGGTCTGAAAATCCAACTGTATCCACCAGACAACTGGTACTTTAGGCTCCTTTTCCCCTTTTTCCGTAACGCTGTCGCCGGACAATACGACCCGAGCGCACCAATACAAAAATCGTAGCCTGCACGATCGATACTTTTGTCAGTTGTTGCTACATCTGTCTCATGACTGACGAAGTGGCCTGAATTGCGTGTCAGTACCATTCCAAGTTGTCAATCCTTCGCAGCTGACAACCGCTGGAAGCCTCAGACCCAAAAGAATGACAGTTTACTGTACTTTTCTGTGTCTCCTATGCTAGAGGGTGGGATGGCTCAGTGGTTGGAGCGCGAATTTACTGACCGGAAGGTCCGTGGTTCGAACCCGACCTCTGCATTTCGACTTCGCCTGTCTACGCTTGGGCAACCTGGCAGTATCCCACCCCTTGTGCTTCTTTCGGGTGGCATGGCAGCACCGAGTGTTATTGTTGAATGTTGTGCTATACAACGTCTTACTGACATTCATGATCTTTGTTCTCTTAGAAAACTCTGTCCGTCAGGATAAACTGACCACTTATTGATTCAGGCATCCTCAAGCATACCTCTCACTGCCTATACTGGCTTTATTTACTGTCGAGACCTTTTCACACCTTATACTGTTCGCGAAATGCCAGTATGGCCACAACTTTTGGGCACCAATTCACATTTTACTCGCGCGTGATGTTGACCTACTGAACACCAGTTGGTATATATCGCTTCGTTTATCTGGCAAATTGAACAAATAACCACCACGCATGGTTAGTCGTGCCTTGACTTGTTCACATTCATTCATAACCAAACTAGGGGTCGACGACAAATTTTTTTCTACCACACGTTGTCTAGGTTCCTAACCTCCTGCTGTCTCAATTGTGTGGAAGGTGTGCTCCATTTTCTCAGTCTTCTGTGGGCAAACGTACGTATCGATTATGTTAGTGTGTTTGGGGCTAAGAATTGGCCGAGAGACCAGCTGAAAGTCTGTCGTGACTGCAAACACGCACACATCACATTGATTATCCGGAATAAAACCACAGATGGGGACACACTTCGCTTAGTCCCATCACTTAATCTGGATACTCATTAGTCAAGCCGCTTCACATAACTATTGTCACATGAGAATCAACTCTACTGTCAATAGATGGGGTGGGGGGTTGACTCCAAATTGTCTGGTTTGAAATTTATCACCGAACTGCTGCTATATTTGTGAGTGACTATTGCTTCTGTCGGATAAGTTTTCCAGCCTACTTTATTTAGTAATTGGACTTGGGACTTTGCTCTTGAGACAGTGCGCTTGGTGTCTAGTCAGTTGGAATTCAGTCTGTGCCTGTTCATCTATTAGGCCATAAACAAAATAGACAATGTTTCGTTTTCCCTAATCGAAATGAATATATTAGTCGGGCTACAATGGTGTCCACATTGAACACAGGAATGAATAGAAAAAATCCGACTCTGTAAAGCGACGAAATGTCCTTTCGAAAAATTGCCTTACTGTTCTAGAAGGAAATAATGTAACGTTGTTTAAAAAAACTTAAAGGAGGAATTTGAATATTAGATTACCAAGGCCTGGATTCAGTAGGTAATTGTGAAAATACTGGTCGCCAGGAGTATGGTATTCAGGTGATTTTTCCTGCAGTACTTTGAACCAACCTGGAAATATGTGTATTCATCACCATCGAGGTTTTCGCTGTCATTCATAGGTTGAGAACTTTGGGAAAGTTGATTAAAACGAAGTAACCTTTTTGCAAAACGTGCAATGCCTTGCCCATGCAGCGGATGAAATGCGTGCTTCCTCAAGCACCTATCAATATGGTTTACGAAGTTATATCATACATACAAGTCTTTCTCAAAGTTTCATTTAGCCTTTGGATAACATATAAGCGTCGGAATAGGCGTATTTTTGCTTCTGTCGTATTCATCAAGCAACAGAATTGATATGAAAAACGCATCACATGAAAGTGCAAGGTCTTGAATTTGTCCTAACAGACGGGGGCGAGATGGCTCAGTGGTTGTACTGACCTGAAGGCCGAACTCAACCTCTTCATATTTCGATTTCCCCTGTCTAGGCTTGGGCAACCTGGCAGCATCCCAGCCCTTCTTCTTTCGGGTGGCATGGCAGTTGGGCACCAAAAGGGTCCTACAGCTGAACAGACGTCTTATCCGTCTTCACTTCAATCTGTCTATGGTTGCCGTCGTTAAGTGGTGCCGTAGCTTAGTTTAACCGTCGAGTTATTTTCAATTTCACCAAACCGTTTTGTGGGCTCTTGCACGATATGCCTTACTAGTTCATTATCCTAAGCTACCTGTTGTTCATCCGCAAAAATCCTTTCGGACAGCGTTACTGTAATGCATTTCTATCAGTCACAACTGTACTAGACCTTGCAATGCCGTTTTCACAGGCACGTCACCCTTGTTCCCATGCACACTGCGATAAGCATGATTTGCACTGAGCTCTGTTTGGACGGTTGGGCCGACGCACCTATACTACCCGAATAGGGCGATCATTCTTTGAGTAACCATTCTTCGGTAACCAATATGGTATCACTTCGGGTTTACACAACATCTAGAATTCCAGACATACAACGCATGGTCCTCTCACTTCACTTTGTTCACTGGTGAACAATTCTGTCAGCTAGAAACACCACCAATCGCTCATATTTGATAACACTTGACTACATTTTGTGGCATCCTCGCATCCATTGTAGTCATGTGGAATCTCCATGTTGAAGCCGACGTGGGTTCCCCAATGGACCACTAACTGTTTCTGCATTCGACAACCTCACCCTCATGATTAGCACTGGGGGTTCCGTAAAATTTACAGCCTGGTTTCTGGAATTAAAGATTACGCCTCAAGTTCATTTCAGACAATCGAACTAGCCGACCACTTATTAGCAACATAGATTTTTGCAGTATACTTTTAAAGTTACAGTAAATATTCTCATCTGGAAATAAACTAGTTCAACTTGATCTTCTAAACAGCGAAAATAGTTAAATAGTAGTTTTCCTCGAAGCCAATTGAGAGGCTCACAAATCAGAAGGTATGTCTTTGGAAGCCTTGTCATGTTAGAATCAAACAACTGCTGTCCAATTAGGTCAACTTAATAAATATACTTCAAAATATAGAAAGTTAGGTCAACCATTTCTGAAATGGTAGATGTACCGACTACCAGGATGGTGCCAGGAACCAATCCGAAGGTGTTCATTTGCAGTTCGAATTCGGACCATTGAACCGATAGTCCACGATATCACACACAGTCATCCGAAACTGATGCCTGTAGTGGCTGATATTTTTTGCCAGCGACAACAGTAGTTTGCCAGCTTTCAAAAAATGCTTTGGTTGACCAATTATTCCAAAGTCTACTGAGCGATCTAAGTGCAATATAAACAGATCAGTTCAGCTTTGAATAAATTTCTCTCTGGTCAAGATACATGTACCCATTTTAATCCACGAAAGTACCCAGGAAGTACCGACGTTCTTTACTTCATAAAAACCGTCCGAAAATTTTTCGAGCACAATGCAGGTTCGTGAACCGTTCAACAGCACAAACATTCGTCAAATGGGCTGGTCCATTTTTCGATGTTTTCCAAAAGTCTACAGCCAATCGTATTTCTGTTTCAGGACAGCGTTAGCATTTTGAAAACATTCACAACTTCAGCTTATTTATCGTTTTTTTAGTCCTCACATTCATTCCTGGTTGCCATATGTGCTCAATGAACTGTTTATCTAAGTCCAGGGTTCAGTCACCGATTTTAAAAACAACGAATCTGCCGTCTGAATGAAAAAACCACTCAGCTTGACCTGGTATATGGATGCCAATCGCTATTCCGTGTATCCAGTTTTTCCTCAGCCGTTGTCGTGGTAACTCAGTTGGTCACATCTGTCCACGGCTTGTGGTGCTTGCAAGTGTCTTTGGGCAAACAGACGGTGACCGATAAGTTATGCTTGTGGTTGAAGGCTCTCTGTATGAGATAGATATTCATCACAAAATCTTCCGCGTGTCACACGATTACCGACCTGTGGCGCCTTTTGAATGAAAAGTCCAAGCATCTTTTGGTAACCACCCTACAGCTGAACGAGAGTTTTCCTGCATTTTCGTGTCTTCAGTGAATTTTCTCTCTGATTACTAGATTAAGTGGAAACCGATATTTGTCGAATCTAGCTGATAAAACGGGAGTGTTGTCAATTGGATTGTTCGCTTCCGAGCGCACGATCACTGCTACACCACGTTCGAACCATGCCAAGTGCTGACGTCTTTAACCAGTGGCTGTAATAAATAATAATAATAATAATAATCGTTCAGCTGTAACACCCTTCCGGTGCCTAGCTGCCATGCCACCCGGAGGAAGCATGAGGGCTGAGATACTGCCAGGTCGCCCAGCCCTAGACAGGGGAAGTCGAGAGGCAGACGTTGAGCTCGAACCACGGGACCCTACGGCAGTAAATTCGCGCTCTTACCACTTGAGCCATCTCGCTCCATTGGCTGTTGTTAATTGAAACATCGCGGAGACTGTTGCCGTGGCTTCTCATCCCACTGAATATTAGGGCAGCTCTGATGCTTCTAATCTGATGACCGTGGTCGCGTTTAAATGGTTCGGGCGATGAAAAATATTTTGAATGTGAATGCTTGTCATAGGTCGCTTTTCGGCTAATCGTTCTGCCCATTGGGAGCGACGGAAACCACTCATACAGTCATTATACTCCAATGGTGTCTTGTTTAAATGAAGATCCCTATAACCGCATTAAGCGTAACCATCCTTCGTAACTCTTGCTTCGTCGCGTGACATTGCAAATGACCTTGAATCGATCGATATATTGCAATTCTTCCTCATGACGGATCAATGTAAATTCGGTCTTGTTACTATTCAGAGCTGTTCAAGTAAAGGCTTATGCACCTGATGATCTCATCGTCGCACAATGATGCTCGATCGTTCAGCTGTAGCACGCTTTCGGTGCCTAACTGCCATGCCACCAGAAGGAAGCACGAGGGCTGTGATACTGCCAGGTTGCCCAAGCGTAGATTGGGGAAGTCCAGAGGCAGAAGTTGAGTTCGAACCACGGACCTTCCGGTCAGTAAATTCGCGTTCCAACCACTTGATGTGGTTAAAATTTGCTGCCAGAACCGAAGGGCAACAATATTATCAACAGCTTTTTGAGGCGTATGAATAACTTGGATCCCAGATAAAGAATTTCGCGCTGCAACAGAATACATAAGTTGGAGCGAAGTCCGAATGACACCATACATTTCCGACTTTTTACAAGTCCAAATGATAATGATGGAGCAGTCGAAAGACGGTTAAATAGATTTCTGAGCGTAAAACTGTAAGAATTGGTTTTGTTTTGTGCAGTGAGTATGCAGTGAACAGACAGGCTGATTCCGGATTTGCCCAGTTCATTTGGAATGAAAGCTGTTAGCTGAATTTTTCACGGCGTTCTTTGTTCACCAGCTGTCAGGGTTCAGTCATACTGATTAACATTTCTGCAGTTTGACGTAATTCAATCAAATAGCTCCTCTGCATTCCCTGCTTTCTCTTTTCACTGACTCGCTGTTTCGGTATTTGGGCGAGATGGTTAGAGCGCGAATTTACTGGTCGAAAGGTCTGTGGTCCGAACCCGACCTTTACCTCTCGACTTTCCCTGTCTGGGCTTGGGCAACCTGGCAGTATCCCAGCCCTCATGCAACCCTCGGGTGGCATGGCGGTTAGGTACCGAAAGGGTGCTACAGCTGACCGATTTTTTCCGGGTATTTTACTGAGATCTCTGGCCACACCCCGTATTTCAGATCCTATGGATTCCTTAGTCCAATTTTTTTATATATTATTGGGAACACCCCACACGTGTTTTAATAATCGTTAAGATATGACACCCTTTCGGTGCCTACCCCCGTTCCACCCGAAGGAAGCACGAGGGCTAGGAAAGCGCCAGGGTGCCCAGGGTTAGACGAGAGAATCGGAGGTTGGGTTCAAACCTTTTCGGCAAGTAAGTTCACACCTTGACCATTGTTCTTTCTCGAGCTCCTTATGTTGTAGACCCCGGAATAATCTTTTCATAAATCAAGCGTCTATTAACACCAAGTTAATTTGCAATTGGGTGCTGTCTCCACCTACGTACAATGCGGTGTCAGCACGAAGTAAGTGATGGACTAGGCTTACTTGATGAGTTCCAAAAAAAGTCGAAGCCAGGAGTGGGCTGTCCAGAACTTTCCACAGATGAGTATATGACCATCTGGTCTTGGAAACAACTTCCCTAGGTTTGATCCCAGAAGTTTGCAGCCAGATGAAATTATCTGAATGTCATGTATCAAGCACTTCACCTCCAAGCTATATTCTGCAGGCTCATAAAAGGGTTAAAACCAAAAAGTGACCATGATAGAACGATGTGATTTTCTTTGTTTTTTTTGTCTGCCGCAGGTCGAAATAAACCCGTAGTACTCTTCCTCCTTCTTTCCTCAATGCATATCACTCAAATAGAGTGCAAGATCCTAGTAACAACTGGTCAGACAGTCACGTGACTAGAATGGCTGATCGCTAAGATCTTGACAAAACAAGTCACATGACCGTCTATCCACATGTCACCCAGACAACATGCTTCCGTGGCACTATAGGATATGCATGAGTAAACGATGGATATTCTGCAATTACCGAATCAATTGACGTTTCTAGTTCGCTGCATGGATATGTGTCGAAACCAATAAAGCAACATAGGATATCCCATCCTTTTGGAAAAAACACTGACTTGGTTATCGTTAATGGTCTCTGTCATGAGGACTATCATGCCATGATTTTCCGACCTATGTACTCTCTGATTTCATAGTGAAAATGATGACAATAACTGCTGTATGCAGTTTGGAAGACAATCGTTTTACAGTCCTGAGGAATGCTTGTAGCTCAAAAACCGCCTGCATCATCATGCACAGCAGCTAAACACAGAACAGCGAGTTAAGCGGGTCTACTCATCTGCCGGTTATTCACGAACCTTAACCATTGCTTATGGGCGACACTTATGAAGGGAAACTAAAAAGTCTACCGTTCTGCAACAAAGAAGGAACTTAACGTTGACCATGGCTCGTACGTGCACTCACCATTTAGTTTCAACTAAACGGAACGTAACCTATTGCGTTAACTTGGGGACCCCAAGGAGGACGCTGTCGAAGAGTTTTCCGCAACCCTGTAAGTAGTGTGTTTCGTCCAAACAATGTACTGCAGTGTCTCGAATATCATACTAACAAACACGAGGCGGTCTTGTGCAGCACATTCAGTTAAAGGAGAATTTCATAAACGAAAGATTCAGTTGGGATTTAGTTGATTTCCCTGTGAAAATCAAATCGGTATGCACATGAGTATTTTGGTGACTACTGGAATAACCTTCAACACAGGCCCACGGGCCCCACAGGAAGCATGTATTAACCTTATTTACGATGTTAGACTGCATTGATCACCCAGATGGATGGTTTACATATTTTAATCTGATCTTTCAATACCAGCTGTTCTACTGGGGCGCGCAACCTTGATCTCCGGCAAACAGACAAGCGGTTCTGTGGAGTAGCCATCAGCGTGATACACTTCGTGTCACAGGATAGCTTTGAGAAACGAAATAAGTTGCGTTTCTGGTCAAAAACTGATAATCATTCACCATTTCTGGGATCGTTTTGGATCTAGTAGGATCTAGTCCATAATACCCCGTCCAACTAGTGCAATGAGACTGAGGTCGTAGGTGGATCTCTTGGCCACTCGCGAGTGAATCTTGTTTCTGTCTCTAGGTGTTACTCCATCTTGCTTCCAGCACGATCACTGGATAATTTTGTTAGCATGGGGAATTTAAAGTGTGAGAAACGGACTTCAGAATCGATTGCCTTCAAAGTATTTCCCCGGTAAGTCTTCCTTATAAAAAGGGGATTCTTTGCCTACGATGTAAACGAAATTGAGGATAACGAAAATCATCTGTTGGATACATTTCTCATGTGGAGGGGCTGCATAGCGAATTCCTTCTGAGGTGAAAGTGGAACACCAATATTTTCAATACCTCACTGAGGGCGACTGTTCCCTGATAACATGACTAACTGTATGAAACTCAAAGCATCATTTTGCGTACCGAAAGCGTTTGATCTATCCCCTAGTTGCTCGTTGGCTGCAATCAAGCTACGTAGTGCTGAAAAATTCAACAGCTGATGCTTCAAGGTCATGTCTCCCATCATGATCAATATTCATTCATAAATTAAGCTGTCCATATAGATGATATAATGGTTCATTCGAGTCAGTCGTTATCATCCGATTGTGTGAAACTTGTGTGCCTAAATGGATGCCAGAATAAGCATGTTCATCACAAAGAAATTCGCTTGAGCAAAATCTTTGGTATCCAGCATCCTAGGCGATCTCTCTGCCGAGGAAGTCGTGTGGTTACACAAATTTCGTGCTACACACTGTCATTTGCGTATCGATTTGGTTTTCATGAGAAATTTGGCTGAATCTCGTTTTCTATGATATTTTTCAACTGGAAGTGCCTCGCAAAGACCGCCCCATGTTTCAGTTGGTGTGGCATTAGAGATATCGCAGTATATTTTTATAAAGGATACTACTCACAAGGTTGCTGAAAACTCTTCGACAGCCCGCGACCGGCTCCATCCTTTTTGGGGCTCATCACATAGGCTCAGTCTCCGAATTTCCGTCAAACTCATGTCCCACATGAATCCAAGTTGTACGAAATTAGCGAACTAGAACATAAGATTGACGGAAATTCGGGGACTGCACCTTCCTGATGAACTCGAAGGTAGCGGGTTGTCGTAGAGTTTTTAGCGTTCTTATGAGTAGTTTCCTTTATGAAACTATTTCTGCCTTGTTGCTTGTGTAGTCTAGTTGAGGGCAAGGTGGCTCAGGTGGTTAGAGCTCGAATTTACTTACCGGAAGGTCCGTGGGTCGAACCCGACCTCTGCCTCTCGACTTCTAGGCTTCTAGGCTTGGCAACCTGGCAATATCTCAGCCCTCGTGCTTCCTTCTGGTGGCATGTCAGCTAGGCACCGAAATGGCGTTACAGCTGAACGATCTTGGTTGTGGACGCTGACCGATATAGCTATCAGCCTGTGTTGGTAATGTCCTTGTCGTTAATCTGCCTGTTAAGCGCTTATTTTCTATATTACCGCATAAAACACGGTTGTTCAACCATCGCGTTGTTGCAAATGAAAGCTGCTTTGTGCGTCTAACAACTGCCATATTTAGGAGGAAGTTGTGTTGGCACTTTGTTCTAGAACCCAGTCAAAGGAAGGTCGTGAGTATTGCAGTGGTGTGTGGTGTTGGTATGCGGCACTATACCGTAGGACAATGCAAGTTAGCAACAATGATGATCAGCCCTTTTGTGTCAAGAGCAGAATATGTAACAACTCTGCTAATAATTCTGATCTACGCTGCCTTTTGGGTTTCGGCAGCTTCACGCTGCTGATGACTTCTAATCAGAATGACATCTGTCTCGTACTTCTCGGTTTCAGAACGGCCTGAAGCCTGCAACCAACGTTGTCACTAGTGTTGCTTCTAAAATGGTCATCTAAACTCGACAATTTTTGATCATTACCGTGCAAGCCAATGTTCATTCCCGGCGTACTCGTTTTTGACCGCTTGTCACTTGATCTGTCGAGTTCCATCGTCTTTCCGGCAGATCATCGGTTCGTTGTCTTGAGCGATCATTGTCGACTTGGTTAGACATTTTGGTTAACATTCGCTCTGGTCATTCAGTGATTCCGAACCTTAATGAACATTATTCTAAAAGGTCAATCGATGCACGATCGCCCCAACACACTTCGAGCATCGTTCGACCTATTTCCCTGTTACATCCTCGAGACCTGAAGGCGTTGAATGAATCGCAACTGTTAGTATTCATTAGTGCATTTTAAGGACGAAAGGTCCTACTCTTGAGTACAAGTCAGTAAACCCTTGAGTGTGAATCACTTAGCAATCGGAAGATGGGCTAGGTCACAATAGGATGGTCGAAGTTTGTCTCGATGTCTATGTACCTTAGTGGCCTTGACCTCTCTTTGTGTGATTGCACCTCAGCAACAACTTCCAGGAACTGCTTGTTTGTACACATTCAGTTCTGCTCATCTGATTTTTACCCGGGCTGTTCATTTCACTACTGCTTTGTCTGCGTTTTTTCTACTTCCTTTGCGTTTGTTGTCGTGTGTAGATGATGGTTGGCCCTAACCATTTCCCCACTATTCGTTAATTTGATACGAGAGGACACAAAATCATTTACTGAAGGAATCTGCTGAGGAAATCCGGCATTATATCAAAAGGAAGAAACCGGATGAAGTTCCGTACCTCTATCTCTCTCCCTCTCTCGCCTGGTTGTTTCTCAGTCGCGTCGATTTATGGTATCCTATATCTGAGCAACACATCAGGCCAACTAATGAACTGATTCGTAAAAGCTAAAATAAGTGTGGAGATGCTCAGCTAATTCCCTGCGTCCCAATTGTAATCTAGATCGTGTGCAACCTGTCCTCGAATCGTAGTGTAGGCGGATGTTTTGCCTCCAGAGTCGTAAAGGGTTATGTTAGGTTGACGAGTGGAGTTATCCAGTGAAACTGGACGCCAATGAATCAAGACTGATGGTGGGAAGAAAGCAATCGATTTTATTCGTTTTCTAACCTCATGAGATGAGAGTAACCGAAGCTCAATGCTCGAGTCTACTGCTGGTAAGGGGTTGCTTCTTAGTTTTTCTGCCATAGGATGCCACATTTAGCAAAAGACTGGTGAATCATGTGACGTAATTTGGGAGTTTTGACTCCTCTGTTTCGTTGTCCGCTTTTCGAAAAGATTGACCTTAACTGGCGAGTGGCTGGTAAGCCGCCCGGATTGCTGTCTCGAACAAATACACAGTGTCCTTCAAGCGCGGATGCTTCTCAGTTTTATGAGTGCGAATTAACTGACCGGAAGGCCCGTGGTTCGAACCCCGCCTGTGCATCTCGACTTCCCTGTCTAGGCTTGGGCACTCTGGCAGTATCCCAGCTCTCTTGCTTCCTTCTCGTGGCATGACAGTTGGGTACCGAGAGGGTGCACCGGCTGAACGATTTAATTTTTAATTTTAAATATTCTGTTTGTTGCGAAAGTCGAGTGGTTCCAGGTCGAGATTAGAAGGAAGATAACAGAAGGGTAAGAATTACGGGTTAATGATGTGTGAAAGGTATGGTTTACTTATTTGTGATACTGTTCTCAACTGTTGTTCCATCAAGACGAACGGCACGCTTTTCGCAACCAATATTGCCAAAACGTGACCTACTGGTCACCCGAAACAGTGCGTAATTTGTATGGTTCAGCGAGCTACTGATAACAGCTGTGATATATTTCATGAAGGAAACTACTCACAAGATTGCTGAAAACTCTTTGACAGCCCACGACCGGTTTCGCCCTTCTTGGGGCTGGTCAGATAGACGCAGTCCCCGAGTTTCAGTCAACCTTATGTTCTACTTGAAGCTAAATTTGACTGTTTTCGAGAGCTGTGATAGATATTTGGGGAATAAAACTTGTGTATGTGTCACCTGTAGCCTGACTCCATTAGGCTTACTGTCCAGCCAAATCTGCGCGAAATATTTCCACCCAGTAGCTAGGATCACACATGGAATGACCCCTACTTATCACCCATTTACTCTAAGTAGACGTTCTTCTACACAGTTTGAAATCATTGTTTATGCCCACCGCTTTTCCTTCAACCCGCGGTGTCCTCCCAGCTGTGCTCAAAAGTAAACTAAAGTAAGATTAGAGTGGCATTGCCATCGGATGTGGATTGCTCAGGTGTGTCGTTTCGTCGTCACAGAGCTCGGATTGTTCCATTTTCATCGGTTTACCAATGTCACTGCTAGAACGGTATACATCAAGCTCCGATTCCTTCCCACTATCTTCAATTAGTAGAGACTGATGAGACAAGGTACGGATTTTCAGTACAATACTAGTTCACTCTCAGTGAGCTTTACAGAACAAATTCAGCGCTCCACAGTGGTGAATTCGGGCAGTGCGCTCCGAATGGTGTTTCAGATCTGAAATCTCCCTCTGGCTGCCGATTCGTTCTTGGGAGCGACGTGACTCTTCGCTTTAAGAATGGCTTGTTTGCACTATGAGACCAGTTCATTTGCAAACTTTCTGACGTCATTCAGACCTCTTGATAAAGCGCTCTTAGCGAACCGCTGCGCTGGTCTACAAAGAAAGAAGCAGTTTCTTGTCGCACCGAAGTTAAACACGTAGGAACTGGTACCTAGTTGCCTGACAAGGACATTCTTTGGTTTTTCGGGTGAAATCGTTCTGACAAATTTTGTAAGGTTGGTGATTTTTTTCAGGTTCTTTTTTCCTGTCTGGAGTAAGGATGATCCTTAATTTGCAAGGGGAGCTATTAATTCGGCTAACTGGTCACTGTACACCAAACAGTCAACGAGCAGGAAGAGTCTAGACAATAGCACATGTAACAGCCTTCAGCGTGGTGGAGCGATCGAATGTTTTCTTGCAGTTGGGCAGCAACACTATTGTGCACAGTGGTTCCCATAAACAGGGGGCGAGACGGCCCAAGTGGTTAGAGCGCGAATTTACTGACCGGAAGGTTCGTGGTTCGAACCCGACGTCCGCCTCTCGACTTCCCCTGTCTAGGCTTGGGCAACCTGGCAGTATCCCAGCCCTCGTGCAACCTTCGCGTGGCGTGGCTGTTAGGCACCTGGAGGGTGCTACAGCTGAACGTTTTCCACAGGCAGTAATTGTTTCCCAAAAATAGCCCAATTCTAGAAAATCAACACTTTTCATGGGTTACGATTTACTGTAAGTTTATCAAAGAGAAGTTTTGTGCACCCTTCTCCCCACGGTGGTCTCCAGTATGTATGTAGCCAAGTCAAAACGGGTCAACGCAACGATGTGGACCCACAGATACTTACACCGTGGTACGTAGTTTAAAGAGCACAGAGATTACCATGCAGACTCTCGACCGTATGGACAGGGATTCACACTTCACGTTTGTAACAGTGTCGCATCCTGATTGCCTGTTCCGTCGTGTTTCGAAATTGTGTTTTCCCACTGTGATTAGTTGCATATAGTCACGCGGGCCCTGCTCACAAACTGGGTTTAGACGGATAGGGACCAGAATAGAACTCTAATCATTAGAGCCACATGACCTGAGGATCATTGAGGTAATCTTGAAACGCGTATCTGTCTTCGGATTTGTGCTGTCTCCGTGTGCTGGTTTATACGAGTACGAATGTGAATGTTTTTACGTTAAAGAGCAATTCTTGTTGAGTGTATCAGAACCTCTCATACTCATATCAATTCTTATTGCATGGTTGGATCCTAAGGAGATGTGTTGTTATTCAGGAGATCACGTGACAATCATTATGGCAAAAATCCTGTTACGGCTCCAAGAAAGTAAATGCATTTGGCCGTAATACAGATACTCTTATTTCGGACTGATGATTGGCCTTTGAACTGATAGGCACAACCATGTTAAATGAAAGGATTACCGTAATTCAAGCGAAATATCCCATGAGCCAACCTTACAAACTCGATCTAACTAACGATGAAGAAGAGACTAGCTCCTTCCCCGAAGTATTTGATGCGGATCACCAATGGATCGATCGGACGGAAAACGGAATTTTCGCCTCCTCGGTTTAGAATCGATCGCACCATACGTTTAGGTCATGGGTCATGGAGTCGTTTGGATGAAATGAACTCGGAATAAATCTGTCATTGCAAGTGACTCGAGCAATTATTCATTGGTTTCTGTAGAATGGGCTTCCGTGAATCGAATAGTCGATTTTTTGAATGCATGACGTCTTCTGACTGTTTTGGGATGAGGGTCTAATGACTTTTTGTAACTGTCAAAGCTTCACAACCTACTGCATAATTCCCCACTACTTCTCTTGGACTGAACTTTGCGATGTACCGCTGGGCTGATGGGTCTTACTAACCTCGTTGAATCGCTTCCACAAATAAAACCCCTCTTTCTGGCGTTCTTCCTTGCATTCAATCCACTGCTCAGGTCTTGTCACGCTCTGACCACCCTTCCTTTGATGCCTACAAATGGATCCAAGATTGACGCTTACACAGCCGACCTTGTTGATGAGGCATTATTGGTGTGTTCTCACGCAGACCGATTTGCTTAATGCAAAGCTCAGTTGCATGCTTATGATGGGCTTAGCATTGCACTTCTGAGCGAGTTATCTAGAAACCGGCTGATTGCTGTCGCTGCTTTTTGACCAATTTGACGGACCAGATACAGATAAGAAACGAACAGGCCACCCGAAAAGCGGAAATGTTTAGCTCTGCATTGTGTACAGCCCTACATTCGTAGTAATTTTGGGGCCAGCCCCCCGCAGGTGCTGTCTGACTTGATCTCGATTTGGTCGGCTGTGAGAATGGACAAAGTAGAATTACTGTGGTGTAACATCCTTTTAAACCACAATACAGAGGTGTCTGTTTCGCCCTTTTTGCAATATCCTGGATGAAAGCGAGATCTTTGGCTCTTGCGCTGAGATTAGTCGCTTGCTGAGTTGATCGAACAGCCTTGTTCTATCAGGTCCGAAACAAGCTAAGTGACAGTCACGTGTTCCTGGGCTTGTAGACAGGGTCACGCTCGGAGCAACCGCACACCTATGTGACTATAATGATAAACCAAAATGATGGATACCGATTCTTGATCACTCTGACGAATCCTACCGTGGGAGTAAATACGAAACCTCATGTAGGCTAAGGTAACGGTTAGATACAGAGGGAGACTAAAATCAAAGGTATGAAAACTTCATCTAATTTCTACTGTCAGGTTTTACGCGGCTTTTAGGAGCAGACACTCGATGAACTAATGTATGGTCAACATTCTAAGGGAAAAAGAGTTACTCCTTGGAGGTGGAGATCTTCCATTTTTCACCACCAGAATGACCGGAGTCCGAATAACCTCCAGCTGTAACACTTGCTGCATAGCTGTGAAGTGACCCGAAGGAATTACAGGGACTTAGATACTGGTAGGTTGCTCAAACTTGGACGGGAGCAGTCGAGATGCCGGGGTTGGGTTCGAACTGCGAATTTGGGGTCAGTAAGTTCGCGCCTTAATTCCCCAGCCACCTCGAGCTCTACTGAATTTTAAATGACTACACAGTAATTTGGCTGACTTTTTATTTACTGGTCACTATTCGCGAGACTTATCTCGGGCCTGTCTGCATCGTGAGCTGTTTCCAACATTGAAATGTCTTGCGGAAGACACCTAGATTCCGCTCATTTCCGTCGTAAAAGATGGGCTATATTACAAAAATGATAGGTTTCAAAAGGAGGACTTGGGAAAATATGAAACCTGAAGATTTATGATATTTTCTGGAAAACCAGATTTCTACATCCGATCTAACACACAAGGTTCTGAGGGTAACAAAATACGGAGTGATGATAGCCAGTCAACATTTGAATAGGGTTGCCTTGTGCCCGTGATATTTGGAAATGGGATCTTTGGGGGTTCGATTTAACCTTCAGGCATCTTTCCGTGCATTCTAGGTGTACTTGTGCTCTGCCGTTCAAAAAGATTAAAATGCAACCCTAGTTAGCAATGCTCGTATTGTGCGGTGTTCATTCTTATCATTGCTAGTACCGTGAGCCATAGAATAGTTCCTTAGGTTTGCAGGGTGACGCGAATTCTGACGTTGGCATGCTTTGAACTGTTCCCACTTCCTGGCTAGTTCAAAATGGACGTATTATCCGATTAGATTAGAATGACTTTGTTTGTACCATTGCGTCATTGCACATCGAGAACATACTGTTCAGTGAACGACTGCGCCCATGAGTAGAAAGAAACCTCTCAGCTGTAACACCCTTCCGGTGCCTAGCTGCCATGCTACCCGAAGGAAGCAGGAGGGCAGAGATACTGAGGCAGAGGTCGGGTTCGAACTACGGACCTTCCGGTCAGTAAATTCGCGCTCTAACCACTTGGGCGATCTCGCCAATTAGTACATGACCCTAGTGTAGTTCACTGGAGAGTAGCAGTGACGATAAATAACGTTCTTCAGCAGAAAGCTCGAAAGCGTCAACTATGTGGTGGACCAGATCGACGTGCTTTCTATTCACAGCTACAATGGCCGTAAGTGCGCCCAAGGCTTCTGTCCATCCGACAAGCCAACTGAAATACTCAAGTTCGGTAGTCGAGATCTTCGTTGGAAGTAATGAGAACGGACTGTCTATCGTTTCGCTTTGATTGTGCCAGGGCTGACACAACACAGGGTCTCATTTTCCGTAACATCGGCCGCATAGTGCGATTCATAACGTCAGTGCCGCGCGAATCACCAACAGGCGAGTGACACCGACGTGATATACGCCATAAAGTCGAACCACGTACTGCTCTCGCTTATCAGTGTAATCGCCTCCGACTATGTTACTGACGTTCGGTGACGTAATTCATCTGACCTTGTGACGATAGAGTAATTCGTGTGTTTGATACATGCGAGTGCGGCGCTTGACGAGACCTGAAAGAACCGATTGGGAAGTTCAGTCGGAGTTAGTGCATGAACGAAACAAGACACTGTACGATGTATCCAACCACACGAAGTTTTAGATGGCGCGCGAAGCCAGCAATTTGGTGTGGATAAAAATTACAGTAGACCTGAAATCGCCGGCCCAGGAGTAGATAAATTTTGAAAGAAGCGGCGCTAGATATACTGGACATAAACTTTAGTAAACTAGGAATCAGGACGCTGAACCAATGTGATCAACTATGAAAAGAATCTAGATGAGAGATGTATGTGGTAGGGACGCAGTTATATGGACGAGCTGCCACAAAAGAACATCGATGCCGTGCAAATAGGACTATCCCAAGAGAAGTGGCAATGGGACGCGAGATTTGGACAGCTGCTGGTTTAGGGTTCTGCCGACACAGCACATCATGACACTGATGGGGAGTGTCGGGAGCAGTCGAATGAATATGCTTAGATCGCAGTCCGATGTTCCAGTGAGCAGCTGGACCCGGAGGACTAACAGAAATTGCCCATCTTCGTTGATTTTAGCCACTACATGGATAACAATTCCGCCAAATCCAAACCGAGGAACCAGTGATCACTTGCCCTGAATTCCGTTACTGAAGGATGAGTGATGTTATTATCTTGTCCAGGTGCCAGCTAATCAGCCGCTCATGGCCGAACGGTCTAGGCTACAACTACTAGTCAGGAAGTCGCGGGTTCAAATCATCCTCGAAGTTTGTTAGATGGACACTATCTGTCACTTTCAATAAGGACGACAGAGCTATACAATGTTCTTCGGTTTTTCAGGCAGATTGGCTTCGTTTACACGTCGAAATCTTGATTTACAACTTTTTCCTTGGCTGCTCGTTTAGTCAAAACAAACAGCTGATCCGGCGGACACAGTCTATCGATCCACAGATAAAATCAGCAATAAACAAAGCTGAAAATCATTCAGCTACAACACATTTTTACTACCTGTCTGCCACGTTACTCGAAGGAAACACGAAAAATGAAAAGTTGCCAGATTGCCCATGTGTAGGCAGAAGCTCTGGGCTACCGGCGTTGGTTTTGAACCGCGGACCTTCAGTGAGTTCGGTCTGAAACTCTGATCTATTTCAAGCTCAGGTTCGAACGTATTGATCGGCTGCTCTCAATGTTTTTTGAAAAACTGAATTCAGGTATGCATTTCTCTGATGCGACCACGATTTTACCTGCGAAAAATCACCTCACCCTACTGGTGACGAGCGGGTTATTTTCAATTGTTTATGAACCGAATTGTGACGTTCCATCGTTTGCCCTTCTGCTCTGTGGCCCGATGTCAATTGCAAGGGAGAGGGGGGAACAATATGGGGCTTGAGGTTTTTGTGAATGTCCCGGATATTCTACCTCACCTGTTTTTTTGCAATCGAGAATTTTTATCAGGGTGTACGTGGTGCACCTCGGAATCGTTCGATTTTTTGAATTTGTCTGCTAACTTATGCTGAATTCGGATGAGACGTCCATGAGGACTGTAACCAAATTAGGCATCATTGAGCTAGATTCAGCTCTGGGATTGGTACTTCATGAGCAAGCTGGGTTCCAACTGATTCTCTCGCCGAACCAAATTGGTTTGCAAATGAGTGTTTTGCTAATTTCGTTCAATTTGGGTTCGAGTAGACTATAAAGTTGGTGGAGACTCATAGACTTCGCCTACCGGATGGACTACAAGAAGGGCGAAACCGGTCGTGGGCTGTCGAAGAGTTTTCAGCAACCTTACGCCTGTCAATCATACCTAGTTCGTACAATGAGGGCTTGACTTCAACATTAACTTGGCTGGTTCTCAGCTGATTCCAAATAAGTAGCGTCTTGACGAATGACACTGTTTGCCTCCAGTTGGAGTGTGCATACTACTCGTTCGATGTCTACTCAGTAAGAAGTTGCGTGGTTCAGATAGAATTTAGGGGCAAAACAATTGAGATTTCGAGAATCCATGGTCATCAGTACTGGCTGCTTGGAATTTTGTATAGTGCATCATCGTATATTGTAAGTGCATTAAGCAGTGTCAAGCGGAACTTCATTTGGCAAAATAGGCCTTTCATTGGCACCTTCAGTCAAAACGGGTTTACGCGTTGACCGGTGCGTTCATAAAGACTACTTTCAAGACAGAACTGATCAAATCTGATGTCAGAGGTAGTAAGACAAGGTTACGGCCTCTCTGCGAATGGGTTAGTGAATCAGTAGCTGATATCACCGCAAAGTATGTATTCACCAACGAGCGGGTGATAGTGTGCAGGAATGACGTTAGCACCATCATGCGGTCGATCCTACAGATCACTGAACCCCGGATGATAACGCCTCAAAAATCTCGAGGTTCTTCACAAAGCAGTGTGGTGGGTTAGAGTAGTAGTCTGACCGACGTGTAGTCCGGATGTGAAACATTTTGCGCAATTTTTTCCCAAGACATTTCACAGCGTTGCTCAACTGAAGCTGTACTGTATGGGGCTTAGAAACTTGACTTTCATATAGTCAATAAGGTTGAAACTATGCTTGGGAGATTGACGAAAAATACTCATTTGTCCACCAATTTGGTTGTAGCGGAAAACTCAGCTCACCCTGGCTGAATCCCGCGTTAATGGTGTGCTTCATCAAGTGGATGTGCTATACAAGGCCGCGCCATGTTTCAGTTGGTACGATATTCCGTACATCGTAGTACATTGTCTAGACGTAACACGCTACTCATAAGGTTGCTGAATACCTTTCGACAGCCCACGACCGATTTCAACTCCTTTCAACTATTTTACATGATGATGTAGCATTTTGGCACCAGTGTTTACTACTGCTGTGTTCCTGGCGTTGGTGATAGAAAGAAAGAAATCGTTCATTTGTAGCACCCTTTCGGTGCTTAACTGCCATACCACCCGAAGGTTGCACGAGGGCTGGGATACTGCCAGGTTGCCCAAGCCTAGACAAAGGAAGTCAAGAGGCAGAGGTCGGGTTCGAACCACGGGCCTTCCGGTCAGTAAATTCGCGCTCTCACTACTTAGACCATCTCGCCCAAGTTTTTCTCACTCAGCCTCTTCATTTTAATTATTTCTGTTTCCCTGATCCTATCATGTATAATAGCGCCATTAGGAGTTTGTCTATACAACCTACGCATGGGTACAGGTTCTCGTCCAATGAACAGTTAGAAGCATAAATAAATAATGAAAAGTTGATAAATGGGCCGCAGGGGGAGGCTTTGCGTGCGTTTCTTTCACACACATGCAACCACCTCGTTGTTGTATAATCCGTCGAGATTAAACATTCAGGTTGTCGTTGCTGTTGGTTGATCGTTATTTTTTATTATACCATCCGATACAAACGCTTGAATGCTGTGTTGATAGACTGTTTTCATCAAAATAGAAATTTACGTCTAATAATTCCTGGTTGAATATCGCTGGCTTACCGCATATTACGGTGTTTTACTCGGAAGGGTTCCGGTGCGGTGTAAGAATCCACCACACCAACCCCCTTAAATCTGGCATTATACCCTTGACAGAACACAGCGTTTGAAACGACCTAGTACTGTTTAGTTTGTTGGCATACGGTGGCAGTTTGTTCCGTGACTATGGAGCTAGTGCAATAGACGATGAGTAAGCGGATAACCACATTGTGTAGTTATCATCGTTGACTGAATATTAAATTCGGTGGACTTTTCCGTTTGCTGACTAAAAATGTGCGGCCTCATCAAGGCAAATGTGGTAATGATGGAGCCAAATTTAACGCCGTTTATTCGATCACCAATGAGCAAAGTTGGTCTCAGACTACTGGTCTATTTCTTGTGGCGTGAACCCCTGGTGAAATTCGATCACCCAAGTGAGATTATTCTTATTTATTAATTGCTTCTGGGCTATTTGCGCTTGGAATTCGGGCTTACAGTCTTATTATTTCAGAGTAATTCCGATATTCCTGGATGATCGTTAACCTGGTTTTGTCGGCTAAGTAATTTCCGCTGCACATGAGATGTACACTTTTCATCTTGGGGTTTACCTGGTTATCCTATTGAGTATCGGGACGGCTATGCGTCCAAAGCAATATCACCACTGTCCGCGTAAGTAGGCTGTGCATGTGTGTTTTTCAGAGGTCCGCGTCTTGGAAGGTAAATAGATTTGCTGAATTAACGACCTTCATACTTCGTTGCCAATTCGTAATCGATCGATTAAACTTCTATATTTGGATACCTAGTCATAATCCGGTCAACTGTGTTCGTACAATTCGTTTGTTCCGTGCGTTTAGCTTGCACGCCAGTTCCCGGTCTATTATTCACGGCAGTACAGCATACGGTCAACCTCACCGTTCAAAATTTTCTGTTTCCGAATATTCGCCTACTTCTAGATTACCACAGAAGTATGGCCTATAACTCCGGAACTTAAGCGGAAGCCTTAGACATCGGTATGTTGCTCGCCACGCCTTAGTTTATCAGAAATGACTCATATGGCAAGCAGGATTACAGCTTAGCTTGCAGGTTGTATTACGTCGCTAGCATGGACTCCGCGCAGCTTCTAGGCTTTTCAGCATAGATTGGCTCTGGGGCCGAGATGGCTCACTGGTTAAAGCGCGAATTTGCTGACCGGAGGATTTGTGGTTCGAACCCGACCTCTGGATCTCGACTTCCCCTGTCTAGGCTTGGGCCACATGGCAGTATCCCATCCCTCGTGCTTCCTTCTGGTGGCATGGCAGTCAGGCATCGAAGGGGTGTTACGGCTGAACGCACAGATTGCCTTTGCTTACAGGATGAAATCTACACCAACAAAAAATCACAAATCTCCCCACACTACCAACGAATTTGGAAGTCGATGCTAGATTGGATCAACTATAGCTTGTTGTTTGGTTGGGCGGCTGTGTTGGTCGGTCCATTGATCTGCTTATCTAGAAGCTCATATGCATGTATGTTTGTGCTCGGCTCCTTCCATTTGTTCTGAATCACTGAGTGGCTCTATTCTCTCTCTCTCTCTCTCTCTTGGTTCCACGCTTATGTTTAATGGTGTGTCTTCCAGGGTTCCTTTTTCTTGGTTGGTTGTCCGCTTGTTCCGCTGCAATGAGGGGTAGGTTGGGTCCAGTGGGACATGCCAGTTGCTAAATCCGATCTGAAGTACCGTACTTTTAAAAAATGTTCACTCTGTCTTTTATTTCCGCGTGACATGATTATCAGTTTTTCCAAATTGAATATGTGGTCTTCATGTGTGGACAGGGGGGTATACCTTCGGAGAATTGCAGTCTTTTCTTTCGTTCATACAGACGTTGTTTGCAGGTCACTTGTCTTTTGCAAACGGTGTTCATTGTACATAAAGGTTGGAGCGAATGAAATGGAAAAATTTTGGGACCGATTGGGAAGTCATCGTTTCAGAGAGGTTTGGTAAACTATCGAGATGACACGAGGCGGTGTGCAGTTATCAGCGGAATGGTCTGGGTCTAAAAGTACATAGTCCAAGTATCGTTAGACCCAATTATCCACCCCTATCCCCAAACCAATTGACCCGGCCCCCTTTGACGAACACAGGTGAGCGAAATCTGTGAACGACCCCAAGAGGAATTTTCCATTAAGCTGTCCTAGACTGAAAAAGCAAGGACGAAGAATCCGGGTTCATCATCAAGACAAATCCTCCCCCAACCAGTCTATCGTAAATGTTAGTCATCCCCACTAACCAACAACCAGCACTGATCAAGTCGGCTAGTCATAAGAAATCTCACGGATTGGTTCCCTGACTGCTTTAAAGCCCAATCAACCTGCTCACTTGGCCTGACGAAGCTTTTGTGTCAAAAGCGAAACGTTGTCCAGAAACAAATCCACCGATTGTTTACCAAACATCTTTGGAGCGAATGGTTCAACACAACTCTGGAATTCGATGATTGCTACAATTTCTGGTGCGACGCTAGTTATCTGTTTACTTGCTCTTTAATAGCTAAACTGTCTGTGATTGTGGGCGTTCTATAGTGGCGCCTGAATGACATCACATACCCTATGGTATTCGTGCTCATTTCTTATAGGAAAAACATTTGTCTGCTCAAACTACATAGATCCCGACTAACTTTGTGATTGCGTTAAGCTAGATCAACAATGGGGCTAGACAACGGGAGGGTTCTGTCTTTTTTGGGGGGGAGGGGAAGGGTTGGGGCCCTGCGGAAACAAACATGATATACGTGGAGGATCAGTTTTTAATACACTGTTCGCAGTGCGTTCCTTAGCCACAAATTCATGGATTATCAAAGTTCCGAACCATTTATTATTGTTATTAACGGTGTGTGTGTATGCAGTGCTATCAATTTGCCGGTCAGTCAGTCAGCGCCCCTTGTAAGCAACACCTACGAATTTACATCCGCATCTTTTGTACTTACGTTTTTTCTTCCAAAGGTCACCGTGGTTTTGCATGACTGGTCGGGTAAAAACAAAAACTTGTTCGCCCCCAATCATTTCTTCACTCACAGTTCGCAAATGACCACTGTTCAACAGAGAAACACCTGAGCCGGTTTCCAATATCAGTTACTCGTTTGACATCCTTCATCTTGGAGGCCGTGTTGTCTTTACCCTTCTAATGCGATCTACCCAAGCTGTTCCAGTTCTTCAATCATCCAGAATACGTGTTTTCTGTAAACTTTATTGGTCAGAATAGTTGGGCACGTAGTCTTTCTTTGTATCTCAGGCCCGAATCAAAGGGCTAGGTTTCCCATAAAGTTGAGATCGTCCCTATCCACAGTTTTCACTCATATGTTTATAAGGTTTCACCAGTCATATCCACCATCCTTACCGCCTCTAACAGTAGAAAGCCAAGTTAGTTAGGTTGGTGAGTTCTTGTTTTGACATTCACACGCATGAGTTTCGCTAATGCTCATCGACTGCCGATGTACCGTTCTGGCGCCGCAGATTTCCACGTGTGTGAGCTTCGTGTTCACCCTTGTACTGGGCACTGTTTGTGATCAGGCAACTTAGATCGATGACGCATGCACAGTTAAATTACCCGGGTTGAAATGACCTTTGCTCGTATCGGTCGCAAACAGTAGATCTGGTGAGGGATTATTCTCTGACTGTGAACACAGTGGCTCGCGAAGAGTGTAAGTACATTGATAAGTAGACAGTGAGGACGCCACTTATGGAAACATGCTCTGGTGAACTGTGAACTGCGAAAAAACGATGGATAGTCTGCAATTGCAGGATCCATAGACACTGCAGTTCACTGCAGTGTGCGTAACATCTTGATTTTTCCCGCTTGCCTTTGACAAGCTAGTCACTGAGTTTTGATTTGGTACGTGCCGAGGACCAAAAAGTTCATTTTGCGTGCTGATGATTTTCGAACACCCTGGCAACTTCGTGATCTTATCGATATTTATCCATGACTGCCTTTCAGATGCACTGTACACCGGATTCTGCTACTCAGTGTGACGATTGACATGTTCTTGGTGTTGATTAGCACGCTTTGATGATTTAGGCTCTTGATACGGACGATATAACAATTCGATTGAATCATTTGCAGCTTAGAATGTGAGTCACCGATGAAGTGAATCCATGTGCTTACAGGGAGATAAGAACAGGCAAAGGATACATTGCAACGAAATTTACTTGATCGGAAATTTAAGTGAGCACGCCGATCACTCTGTAGATAGGCTGTCAAAGTTTCACCGAAGTCGCAGCTGTTGAAGACCATAATTAGCCGGCAAGTACCTTGAATATAATATTAGCTGTCCAGCTTCAGTTTGAGGGTAAAACACGTGCAGAAGTTTGAAATGCCCTTGTGATTGGAGTACACATGAAGCACAGTCAAGTCAACAGCAGAGATCGGCTTTTATTGGCAGCAAAACGCCCTATCCGGACGATCCAGCCGGCAATGAACTCAAAGCACGGGATGTCATAATTGGGGATTCCCTTTGTGTGGCGTATAGAGGTCAGATGTTTCAACCCGTGGAAAGACCACCCTCAGTGTTTGCCTCAGAGCACTTGAGAATAATCTATTTCCGCTTTCCTGCATGCAAGTGTTCAGCTGGGAAAATCCTAGCAACGATCGAGAATTCAGAAAGCTTTTAGCAGACTCTTCTGAAAAGGCAAGAACTCCCAGAACTTCCATCTAAACGCGTCGGCCCGTGCCGCCTCACTTTCCTGCAGACAGAAACAGATATAAATCCACACAACAACACGCAGAGCATAATCGCACAATGCAAACCATACCCGTGAGCACTGAACTGGCAAATTTTTTCCTAATGTAATTCACGGTGCATGGCTGTCTATCAGTGAACACGGTGGGCGAATGCATCATTCTGTAGCAAAGACAGGTGCAGCGTAGTGAAAGCCATGGTTGGCATGTCCAGGTATTCCTTAGTGTCACTAGACTGGAACATTACCCGTGCGATACAATCTCAGTATATCGTGGTTACTACCGCCGTTTGACAATATAAAAAAGCGTTCAGCTGTAGCGCCCTTCCGGTGCCTAGCTGCCATGTCACCAGAAGGAAGCACGGGGGCAGGGATACTGCCAAGTTGCTCAAGCCTAGACAGGGAAAATCGAGAGGCGGAGGTCGGGTTCGAACCACAGACCTTTCGGTCAGTAAATCACTAATCACTTGAGCCATCTCGCCCAATATAGCCTGAGAGAGAATCATTGTTACTCCTCGCCATGACTAGACAAGAGTACGCAGTGGGTTCATACCTCACATCACCAGGTGTTGTTTGACCAACTTGTAACTTTAATTTCTGCTCGACTGACACTCCTTTGGGCCATACCATCGCAACGATTGCGCAACGGTTCAGATGTTAGACTTACTTAGTCGCTGCTTTGAAACTATAGCATCTGTCGAAATGTCATCCGCACATCCGTTGAAAGTACACCAAAGCGTCGACAGAGACTGGAGCGAAATGATCTAAAAGAGTTCATCGAATTATCCCATCAGAGCTATCGTCCGTTCAGCTGGAGCGCCCTTTCGGTGTTTAACTGCCATGCCACCCGAAGGTTGCACAAGGGCTAGGATACTGTCAGGTTGCCCAAGCCTAGACAGGGGAGGTCGAGAGACAGAGGTCGGGTTCGAGCCACGGGCCTTCCGGTCAGTGAATTCGCGCTCTAACCACTTGGGCAATCTCGCCCCACAGAGAGCTATCGCACGGTGGCCGTTCGTCTTGCCGTTTTTAATTTTTAATGTTTTTACGCTAGACGGTCCAATTGCTGCTTTGATTCTCATGGTACATGTCACCTTCCGGCTGATTTCCTTCGTTAAGAATGCAATTATGGTTAGTGAACACGGAGTCCTATACTCTACTGATTGCAATCGATTGTTGTCAATCTATGCCCCGATTGTTTGTATTTGTTATGAAGCAATAACTAGGTTGATTCAGGTAGGTATATGTGAAGCTGATTTCGGGGTACAGCTCACACCACAACAATACAGACCCCATCACATCAAATAGCATATCAAAACAACCACTTGCGTTTGTGTAGAAATCTTACTAAAGTGCACATCTTGGCCATTTATTTTATGTATGAATACGAAAGGACATATTGCTGAGCGCAGCTAGTGAATTGGTTGAAATTGTTTTGAAGTCATGTCGTGATACGAGCAGAAAAGGTTTTTTGTTAGTTTGCTTACTTTCAAGTTCTGTGTGTCTCGTGTGTGAAATCCCAAATTTTGATGATTTACGCACGGTGGTATCTGAATTTAATCAGATGTGGTAATTACTGGTTGGCCTTGAGTGAGACTTAACAGTTAGAGTCTGGGTGTGTGCTCACGCTCAAAATTCTAGTTCTGGACGCGTCCTAATCTCTTTTTTACAGTTATTCTCATTGACACACAAGAACAACAACTTGTGAGCAAAGGCTTCTGTTTCTGTTTCATCCGACAGGTCACATGTGTTGATGCAGCCACTTCTACGTCTGGTCTTTCCACTGTAACAGAACCAGATCCTCTGGGACCTTGTGAGGCCGGAACCAAGGTTGTTGTTGAAGGTGTCGTTTGGCTTGAAACGGCAGGTTAGTTGCACGCGTGTCGCCGGTTTTGTCGCGACGCAGAGTAGTCAACCTAGTTATCGACATTTTCTCCATTTTCAAGCATTATATTTCGTACTCTAATGTCTATGATGACTTAGTTACTGTTCCTTTGGTCACTTTATTAGAGGTTCGATTAGCAGTGCTTACTAGCGTGTCGATCGATCATTCGCATGTGGAACCGATTCGAATTGTAACGCTTTGAACGTCACCAATGGTGTTACCTTGTTGAGTGTGCTATTTTTTTGCTCTGTACACCTGCGTAAAGCAATAGGATGGCACACATGGTCTGTGGTGGCAATCGAACTTCCCACTTTGAACGAAACCGATTGATTTGCGGTGCACTGTACCGTTTTTTTCGCCGCACAAAGCACAGAGGACACATAACCAAATAATTTTGCTACATAGTTGCTATGCAATCCGAGAGACCTAAACGGGAACGATCGGAAAAAAGAGTGTTTCGAATTCCCAGCCATCCAGTCGATTCCTCTTGCATCTTGGGTACTACTGTGTTGGAGCTTTTTATACGGTTCGAGAGGCAATTTCATCGTTTGCTCGTGGTGGTGTTTCAAAGGTTGGTGGTGCTGTTTTTTTTAGGTCGGCGCGGAGCCCTTGTGACTCTTATTGCTGTGTCCTACCTTGCTCCTGACTGACCGGCTTACACTCTGCTGAGGGCTACTTACACAGAACCAGACAGGAATGGCCTGGTCAGTTGAGCAAGCTTAACAGAAAATGAACAGGTCACAACAGGCACGACATCACAAACTGGCAGCGTTACCAGGGTACCTACACACAACAAGAGTGAGCAAAAAACAGGTCACGTGAAAGGAAGTGGATTTAGTCGCCTGCCGTAACCGTGTCTGGGACACCAGGATCTACCTATGCTTTTACTGCTTTCGTCATCTCAGGGGCATGACCGAATGATCGAGTTCTTGGGTGGGTGAAACCTGCTGGATACATCTAGTGCTGTCACAACATTAGTATTTTGGTCGAGAGTGTTGTGAACATTGCGGCACATCTGAGCAACCATACCTTCTCTAGGACTGTCTGTTGCCATTTGGTGTGCACCCAGCTTAAACTCTCGCTGTTCCGTACACGCTTGAACAAGTTACTAAAATGGACGATAATCTTGGTCATAGTCACGCTTTTTTCCATTTGTATCAATAGCCAGTCTGCCCTGGCCTTCACCGTACGGTGGTCTTGTCTGGCTGTTGTGTCTGCCAGTAGCCTGCAATCGATACGTCCCCCATCATCGAATGAGATTTTCAGTCTGCACGAAGGCAGTGGAACTGGTTCAGTCTATCGCTTTGTTTATTTACTGTGATGACCAGCCCGTTGTGAACCAACAACCTGCTTTTTTTCGAGAGCGATGATTGGTTCACTCCTAGTAGTCTGATTCATTTTGTGTACAGGGAAAGTGATGTCAATGCATCTTCGCGTACTGTTATTTAAGAGCTGTCCTGATGATAGTGCTTGTAGAAAGCCGATCAACTGGCCATGTAGCCAACTGGGATGGATGGCTCCAAACAGCATATGTGCTTTTGCATTGAAAAAGCAACAATCCGAAATTCTGTGACTTGTCAAGGGTATCACGCGCCTTAAAGCGTCGAAAAGTGTTAGTTAGAATACGGGGCCCATTGGCCGCACAATGCTCTTATCTGCAAAGCCTCTACAAATGGAGTGAAACTTTTGCGCCAAAGTGTTGCATTTTGTTGCGTATACGCTCAAACCGAAAACCATCCTAATCTACATTCATATTTTTGCAGCTCACCAGATTTCATTGTCCACCGAAGCAACCATACTTCTGGCGGAAAAGTCTGGTGGAATAATTTCCCGGCATCGCTGAGACCCCGGGATACCTAGAAGGGGGCTCAAAAGTTTGGACTGGTGCTCTGAACTCAATTGCCCGATTGCATTAGTCCATAGCTTTCGGAAATTCAGTTCCATTGTGTGAGTACTGAACGCCTTCGAATACCTTCAATTGTCACCAGTAAACCGAATATTGTGCAGGTACCACTCGACCATCTCTCGACCTTCAACGAGTTCAAGCATACTGGACTTCTGTTCTATCAGATAAAACACCAGCCACTTGGTTTCGGAAACCCTCATGCCAACAACAGAACTTCCACGACTGACGATCACCAATCCGATTTCACAGAATCTCTGGAATGGGTCTGTCAGCGAGATCCCAGAGTAGCCGTTGTAATCCGACCTGTCTACAGGTTGAAAGTGATAAGGAGCTATTCACCAGTCAGCTGCTTGAAAGAATCGGTGCGGCGCATTTGAGGAGAATATATAAGTCAGATGGAGGTTATTTCGTACGGTCGTTAGATTACTAGAATCAGAATGAGCGACTTTTTCGATTGGTCAGTAACGCTTTAAGTAACTTTGGTTGACTGCATCTTGTAACGACTGGGGATGTTGCACCATAACTTTTTGACCTGAGCTCGGGATAGCTCAGTGGTTGAGGCGCGATCTTACTAACCTGGAGGTTCGTGGTTTGAACCCAACCTCTACATCTCGACTCCTGCTAGGCTTGGGCGACATAGCACTATCTCAGCTCTCGTATTTCTTTCGGACGGCATGGCAACTAGGCACCGAAAGGGTGTTACAGCTGAACGACTATTATTAACCTTTCAGCGTATCTCAATCACGCCCCCGGACTGTTAATCCCAAACTGCCAACACCAGAGTCGATTCCACAATCACAGGCATCTTGTCATATCCTCTCATTTGCGCATGAATTTAGTTTTGACTGGATACTCAAACGAATTCAGCTGAACCTCTCACTTATGGTAATCTTCTTCAATCTCTTTTGATAGTCGTTTCAAAAAAATCGCATTTGCTTACAAGCGATGTGCTCTTACCAATAAGTCACCTCTTCTTGTCTCTCGAAAAGGTATGCTGGTTCTCAACATTCAGTGGCGGGGACGGTCTTATATGGGTACCTTACTGGATGCTTCAAAGCACAGCTTCGCGCCGTCATGGTGAGTATGTTCCGTGTTTGATTCGTACATGTTGCAACTTACCTTCATTTGTCTTGTGCTTTTGAGCGAAATACCTTTTACTCGACTCTTCATCAGTTGATCATCTAGTTTCAGTGTGTTAGTCTATGTGCATCATACCTGTAAAGTGTGAAGTGCTGCTGCGAGGGTGGGTGGTGTCAAACTCACACCTCATGCTTGTAGGTAAGCCAATCGACGTGGTAGATAAATTTGTTTACCTGGGAAGCTGTATAAGTTCCGGTGGACTGACTGGAGTTGAGATTATTCCTCGCATCTGAAAGACCAGGGCAGCTTTTACCAACCTCCTACAACTGTGCCGCCCACGTGACGTGAGTTGGTCTGTCAAGGGAAGAGTCTACACTGCGGTGGTGCGATCCACACTGCTTTATGGATCGGGGACGTGGCCCTTATCGCAGAGGACATACGGGGGATGTCAATGTTTGATCATCCGTGACTCCGAGGCTTTGGTCAGGTCTGGTGGTAACATTGGATTAGTAATACTGAGGTATGCCAGATGTTCTTAGGAAGAAGGAACTCTCCCGCGATAGGTGAATTACTCACGCTCCATAGGTTGCGCTATTTGGGACATGTACTCCGCATGCCCGAAGACCGTTTGCCTCACAGAGCTCTTTTCTCCTAGCCCTGTTTTGAGTGAAAGCGACCGAGAGGTGGACCTGGGAGCGAAGTACGAAAACACCAGTAAACTTAGTCGGGTAGGCAACTGCCGCCTCCTTGGATGGGGACCCCGGGACTCAATTCACCAGTGGTTAGTGACATTGGTGGAAATGGCCCAATCGCGTAGTCAGTGGCTTTCGTGCATCAAAGCTATTGCCTTCAGTTCGTAGCTACCCGATTTCCGAACAAAATGAACATGCCTTCACCTTCAAGACTTTGTTGTATGTTCCACTTTTCCGTTTTCGGGTGATCGAAACTGTAGCAGCTGGAACCAGTGTGCCTGTGGCACACGGCTGATAACTGATAAATTCAATTGAATAGTACATAGTATGCTAGGTAAAATGCCATTAGAAATCCAGCTTCACAACGTATCCTTTCCCATTACTTGACGATTGATAAATGACACTGGTTGCTTGTGGTTTGTGGAATGGGACTTGACCAAAACTAAAGATTCTTGTTGTTTCCTTAACTTCAGTTTGGACAGTGGTGTTACCAGTGCGCTGACTCTCCTTCGAGGACAACGTGGTTGGTCGCGTGGATCCTCTGGCCGGTTCAGAAATCGTGGAGTGCATCACTTTCACCATCTTCATCATCACCGTCATGGCCGACACCATCGACATCACGGAGCTGGGGCTTCCATGACAACACGGGCAGCCGCTGCCGCGGCAGCGGCAGCAGCAGCTTGTTATCCAAATTCTGATTCTGCTGCACCGAATCCCAATTCTGTTGAAGGAACTTTGGAAATTTCCGAAACTTCCCAAAGTGGCATTTCCACTGGACACTCAAGGTTTGCCATTTACGATATGGATCTCAGTACTGGTGAAGCAACTACTCCAGCTGGGAACAGTCAGCGAGGATCCAAACGCCGACGCCGGCGAGGAGCTGGTTTCAGTCGACCATATCGTCGTGTTGCCTCTAGATTGAACAATCGAGATGAAGATCCTTCTAATAGTATGTCTCCACGTTTGGCCAGAGGTTCGTCCTTGAATGACGTACTGTTTAATGTGGATAAGGTACCCACGGAGTTTGACGATTCGGCGGTCCATTTCACGTGTCCATTTCCAGGATGCAAAAGTGACTTTCCAGACTTAATAAGTATGCGTTACCACTTTTCTTTGGGACACAGTAATCAAGATCAACCGGATGCGTCCAACACCCCATCAGCATCTATATCCAATGAATACCCCAAGCCGGACTCGATGGAAACATCTACGAGTGATCAACCATCTTACAAGTTTTATAATCAGTCAGGTCATTCTTCTCCACCTCCCTTAGCTCGAGCAGAATGTCTCAGGGTTCAAAATAATGACACTAAATCCACGATGGATGACCGGTTCGATGAAAACTTAGCTCCTCCCAGATTGGACCGCGTTGTTTCCATTCCAGATTCTAGCAATGGGCCTTCGAAACTTTCCCACTCACCGGGTCTGAGTGATGAACCTCCTGCCCCCAGCCCAGCCTATTCCGACATATCCGACGATGGCACAGTGCCTGCAGAGCATAATATCTCCTTCGGGGAACCTACTAATTCTAAATTGGAGGGTGAGAAAAATTTCCCACCTGGTCAATCGATTTTCTCGCCGTTGGCGACATCGCTTGTTGTGAATCCAAACAGACAGACAACTACTGGAGAGTACAACTCATCCACTTCCATATCATCAGCTGTACTGAAGCATTCCCCAAATGTCGTATCGGGAACTCCGAATGGTTTCTATTTTCCCGTTCGTATTCTCTCTCCTCAAATCTTGGCAGCGGGTCAGTCATCTCCGCGTCACGTGCCCGGTTCATCGTCTGTGATGTCTGCCCATGCCCTCAGTGCTGGTGGTCTTACCCATAGTCCACATGATCGAAGACATGGTGAGCTTGGTCGTGATAGTAGCCCAGGTTTTTCTACTCCCCCTATTCCTCTGTCAGCCTATGCACCTCTGGTGCAACAAACACCTTATTTTGTTCACGCATCGCAGCCACTTGGTGCTACGATTGCCAGCCCTCTTCCCGCTGTGTATATTCCTGGTGTGAACTCTTTTTCTATGCCCCCATCACACCCGCAACTACCGCAACAACCACCTCCGACTTTGAATTCTATGCCAAACAGTGGAATAGTTAATTTGTGCATAAATGATCAGGGTCATTTGTCCTCGGTTACTCCTCAACCCAGCAGTGCTGCAGTGGTACAGAGTCATTCCGATCCTGGATCTAACAGTCCTCGTCTGGCCTGTCATGTTCGACATCCCTCCGGTCCTAACCGATAATCCTTCATGCTTTGGCATTTCTACCCGAAAAAAATGGCGTTGTACCTCATGGTAAGTCGCAATTTGCTGTTTTTGTTCAGCTCCCTTTTTTCATGCTTTTTGGGCCTTTCTCCACACCACGTTGAAAGGCTATCTATCTGTTTTACAACCTCATCAGTAGATTTACTGTTTCTGTTGCTGCCAAAATTGCGTACATTGCCTCATGGCTGTCTGGAACTGAACACCACGTAGAATTCCTCGGACCTACTGCGTTTCTAACATCAGTTGTTCCTATTTTTATCTGGCATCTCGGTTAAGTCCAGCTGACTGTCTTTTCACTTCAGGCGGTAAGATTTCGCGGTGGTTGTAGCTAGTTCTGCATCTAACCTGCTCTACAGGTTTCTCAGTTCACATCACTCATTTGAATAGTCTTCCTCCTGTCCTTGTACAATTGTTTCGGTGTTGAGCAAATCGGTCGCATCGCTCAAGCGTAAGCACGCCTAGGTGCTAATTCAGGTGTGCCTAGTATACGCCGATTGAATAGTCGTAGACAGGTGTTTCGGGTTCGAAAGGTGTGCACCGCTGATGAGCTCCAATAGGAGATATATTCCTTTACTCGAGTGCTTTGTCTCTTTGGTATGGAGTCACCAGAATAATTGCGCCAGGACACAGTTGGGGCTTTTCGAGCGAGAATGATATGAATGCGAATTCTATACTTCCCGCGACATTCACAACTATACTAGTTTCGCCTTTACTGTGCCTGACCTACAGGAGACGGATTCGGGCCCATTAGTTTTCATGGCGATGTAATATGCTTAGTGTCCACAGCAGTGCTCCGTCTCTAGTCCATGGTATGTCTTAAACCAGAGCTGTTCAAAACGAGACTGCCTTCACGGCCGTTGGATTCAGGTAATCCTATCCACTGGAGCTTTCCTCACGTGTTTGCCCATGGGCCTGACTGAATGTTAAGTGCAGTCGGCTACCCTAACCCAGTTTAGTTCGTCTGTCGAATTAGTATGCCGTAGTGTGACTGTACATGGACAACTAATCGGAGTCATAGATGCGGTTTTTGTGCGAACTGATGACCAAGGACGAAGGGGACTGCCCTATATGTGCCCGATAGACCCATCATTCAATGCTACCGCCTCTCCCCTTAGACCTTGCTGGTTCAACCGGGTAGTCGGTAAACTAACTCTCACCCGTTAATGACATTGTCTATTGCCCTCGGTTAGCTGAGTTGGGCAAAATCTTTCACTTCGGCTTATTGGATCTGTATTTGTTGCATTTATGTTCCTGTCCTTCAAGTACACGTTTTATCATACAGATTCTATTCCGCATATAAATTTCTCAGTTTATCTTTTTGAGATAACGTTTGTACGGAAGTGGCTACCTATCTCCAAGTGCCGATGTGGGATCGAGCCTAAGTCATTGGACTGATAAGCCACGGTCTTATTCAATAGAACGCCATGGAGTGCAGGCTAAATTTCCATGTTCCGTGTGTCACCGTGTTCGTGGTTGACATCTGAAGGGAAATCTTTCGACGCAGATGCACTTTCACCGTCCATAAGAGTTACCTCGAAAATAGGATTCTCTATACATACGCTGTTATTTCAGCCCCCTTACCAGCTGCATGGTGACTGAGTCTAAAACTCGTGATAAAGTGATGTTCGTCTACTCTCGGTTCGCCATCGGTCGAACTCCTGTACCGATCGAGAGGGATTTGAACGGGAATCAGCAAGTTCTGCCGATACGAACTTGTATATCCGTTTCTTTTTACCGTTTTGTAAACAGCGGGTCTAACCATACTCTCTGAGTGCCTAGTTGCCATACAACCTGTAGGTAACGCGAGGACAAAATTCTAGCATCTGTATCAAATGTAGACAGAAACAATAGGTCGGAGGTAGGACCGGAGTTATCAATCTCTACTGTCTCCGGAGTTTGCGATTTTACTTTTGCGTTACGTAAATCTTTTTCGAACTTGAATGTCTCCTGCTAGCCGTAGTCATTCACTAACGGTACTGTACTTTTTGTTCGGGACTAAGTATTTCACCGTTACATTCCTAACCATGCACATATTTGTTCAAACTATCAGGTATCGCTAGTATGAAGATGTTTTTCGGTTGTCGGACTCTAGATTTTATTTCATGCCTAATACATCGCACCCAATGTGTTCCGCTAACAGAGACGTGCCTCACTATTCCGTCAGGCTTTCAGCATAGATTGGCTTTGGGGTGAGATGGCTCAGTGGTTAGAGCGCGAATTTGCTGACCGGAAGGTCCGTGTTTCGGACTCAACCTGTGCATCTCGACTTTTCCTGTCTAGGCTTAGGCAACCTGGCAGTATCCCAAGCCTCGTGCTTCCCCTGGGTGGCATGGCAGCTAGGCACCGAAAGGGTGTTACAGCTGACCTGGTTCGTAAACCAGTACACTCAGCCGTACGCCCTACTTTTATCAAGTGCTACCTGATGCAACACTACGTAGCTGTTAACCAGAGACATGCGTTTTCTGGAATTTGACGGAAAGTGGAAACCGACGGGGAAAATCGTGGAAAATGAACTTTTCGGGAGAAACACGGGTTATTGTTTCTTTTTCTCCAGAGAAAGCAGCAGTAAATACCCAATGTTTATTAGACCATGCAGTCGATGTCTGCCACGTAACATCCCACGTGTCAGGTAAGACACAACGAACTTATACTACCATTTGTTCGAGCCAATCACAACTAACATCCGGGGATTGAATCAAGGGGGCCTATCTATTCGACCATCCAAATATCACTCCCATTCCTAGCCTACCTTCACGGTCTCCCGCACATTACGGCCCGACTACGTGCACTGTTTGCTATGCCACGCTGGTACTGATCTGAACCTGGCATTTCCCTACCGGTTGTTTATGCTTCGAAAACCAACTGGCCATTACCGGTGTAGTCGCTCGGGAGCAATTACATCGAGACACTAGCCACGACAGCAACCCGAGATATTTCACAGTTTTACCGTGTTGTTCCGAAACCGAACAACTCCATTGATGTCTCAGTCTATTAGGGCATTCTAGGGAGAACCCGACAGATATGATTTGGGTGCCCCGGCACACATGTGACATCGACGGGACATTTATCGGCCAACTTACACAGCAAGCGGTATTCGTCAGTGTGTCATTTGTGATGTGCGCTAATTTGGAGCAACCTAAACGGAAACACACGGACCAACTGACCTTCAGTTTCGGTTGCGGGCATTTCATTAAAAAACAAATGGATCAAACTTGAAAGAGGACTTAGAATATTCGCGAACTACACTCATTTGCATACTACGTTAGCTTTCATGGGAGACTAATTTGCACACTAAGTTTGTTTTCTCGGGAGACTCATTTGAACTCCAGCTGATTCTCTCGTTTATCACATTTCTTTTACGATATCTCTAATGTCAAATGAAATGAAACATAAGGCGGTCTTTGTACAGCATATTTAGCCGAAGGACATTGTAGACGAGAGATTCAGCTAGGATTCAGATGAGTCTCCTAATTGGTGTGCAAATAACTGTAGTTGGGCGATCTGGTTCCGGGTAGAACGTAAGGTTTGGACTTGCACCTACCTGATGAACCTGAATCAGAAATAAATAGAAATAAATCGTTCAGTTGTAACACCTTTTCGGTGATGTCATGCCAGCCGAGGGAAGCACGAGGGCCGGCATACAGCCATGTTGTCCAAACTTAGACAGGGCAAGTCGAGACGCAGTGGTCGGGTTCGATTGATTGATTTCGAACCAAACGAGCATGTGGAGGATTCGAAACTTATGTTTCTTGCCAATCGTCTCGGTTCCAGAACGACCAAATGGGGTGGAGTGGAAGCAACGGAAAGTCGTAAGTTGCGACGCCCCTAGTACTGAACTTGGGTGGCTATTCCTATTTACGGGGCGAAAAACCAAATGTTTCGGCCTTGTTGAGACCAGATGGCTTTTATTCAGGTGCACCAATGCGCCAGTTGTTCGTTTTGGTCGACCGATCAGCGATTAGTTTATACGGGAGATTTTCAGTGGTATGCATCTGTCCGTTCTCTACCAATTGTTGCTTATATTTCTGTCGCGCAGATTTCTCAAGCGAATCGACTCGACAGCTGTTCAGACCAAGTCGCTTCCCTCACTTTATCCATTCTCGGTTTTTCTGGGTTGATCTGCGGGCTTGAGAAACTGAGGGGAGGCTTACTTGTTTTGCAATAGGTGTGCTAGCTTCATCGTCCCGCTTTCAGAAATGATAGAAATGCACATGTTTGCTGCAACACGCACTGCCCACAATTACGTGCTTCCTCGTTTGCTTGAGTCGTTTGTTGGGTCTCAGTTTCCCCAGCACCGTTCACTGTATTCCTGTTTCCCTAAGTGACAATTCATCTCTTTTCCCTAACTAAATATCGTCCTCGAAGTGGACGAGTTAGTCGATCTACCACAAATATCGACCGTCAAAATTGCGGACCAATATCCATAAATAGGTCATTATTGATGCACGCCATCTGATGTCATGTGACTCGTACCTTTCACAGCTGATTGCACTAGTAACTCTGATGTCCTTCCAAGTGTTTCGCGCGGTTGATCGCTACTTGGTCTACGCTACTTGTATTGCACAAGCGATTTACCTACCATACTTGGCTACATTGTTTTTCTACACAAATGATCGTTTTTCGGTAGTCTATGGATAGGCTTCATTTGTTTACGGAATTGAGAAAGGTCAGCGTGAAACTACTAACCGGAGGGTCCGGTGTTCGATTTCAACTCTGACTTTTCGATATTTTCTGTCTAGGCTTAGTGTGCCTGACAGTATCTAGGCCCTTGTACTTCTTTGGAGTTGCACGGCAGCTACACAGCCTGAGGTTGTTACGGCTGAACGTTTTTTCACATGGTTGCAAAGCCGTGCGTAGCTAAGCTGATCACTCCTTCAAAGGAAACAGAACCTCCGAGCAGGGCACAGGATCTGCATTCTAAATTTTTACTGGCTTAAATGAGACTGAAATCCCTTGAGAAGACAAAACTTCTTAGCCTGAAACTGGAATATAAAATAGACAGGAGAGTACATCCCAACTAGCTTTGGTTCATTCTGTGGACAGGTTTCGAAGTTATTTTTCTAGTACGGGGCTTTCTTTAGGTCTTCAACTGTTTTCCGCCCAATCGCTTTTCATCAGGTCTAGTCAACGAGGCAAGCGTGCTGTGCGCCAGATTGGCTTTTGATTGGACCAACAACCGTGTCCATGCCTGTTACAATCTTCGACCGGCTATGATACACACCCTGGGGAACCGGAGGGCCGCAGATTATAGTTGACTTCGAATGGCATTAGAATATGCAGATGGCTGTGACAAATTTGTCGTTGGTACGAAAGACGAACGACTGACAGTGAGAAGTTTTGTAACGAAAACCAGCTGGGGAACCGGACGCAGATTATAGTTGACTTCGAATGGCATTAGAATATGCAGATGGCTGTGACAAATTTGTCGTTGGTACGAAAGACGAACGAACGACAGTGAGAAGTTTTGTAACGAAAACCAAGAGCGTGCTTGGTTTCATCAACATATATAT
>NW_008751876.1:568145-595160 GCF_000715545.1 Opisthorchis viverrini | reverse complement strand
AACCTTTTGCTTATTACTTTGGTTTTTCAGTGTTCAGTGTTCTGTTATTCAATTCAGTAAGTAGATTTGGAGCCCGTCGCACGGCCCGCATTTGCTTGTTCCTGATACGATTTGCTTATTGCACTTTTTGCGTAATATTTTTAAAGTGCTTTTTCTGACAAGCGTGTGAACTATGGTCGTTTTCTCTTGTTTTCTCTTCCAGCTCGCTCGGACAGATTTTTGTTCATTCTGGCCACCCATCTTCTCCGTGTCTTTTTGCCGAACTCTTGACTCTTTCGAACCGCACGGAAATTACTGGCGGTCATTTTATGAATACGTAACAACGAAAAGAGACAACTGCATCAGTAGGGTTTACGTCAACAAGCACCTCAACATTATATTTGCCCGCCGTCTTTCAACACACACACACACACTCGTCGGTTGGTTATTTATACGGTCGCACGATCAAGAACTTTTGTGAACGTGGATCTATTTTTCTATCGAATTACACACTTGTACTTGCACGATGTTACGGTCCTTGTGCGCTATCCCCTGGGTTTCGACGGTGCTCGTTGTTGTAGTTGGTGTCTGTTTTCTTGTTTTTGAAGGTGCAACCACGCCCGGACAGTGACTGCTGAAATGACCACCATGACGAAACCACTACACACCTACGTACATACCTACTATATACACTTATTATTCGACTTTTGTAGTGTAAATTTACGCGCGCTCATGTGCACGTGACCGTAGTGATATCCCTCCTCCTTCTACCGTATTTGTACATACATGTGTAACGCTGTTTCATCCACACAGAGATGTGCAATTGACTGACTAACTGTGGGAACTACTCGATTTGCTGAGGACTGAAATGAGAGTAATCGAATTATGGTATTCTGTTCTCTCTCCACGATTGGGCGGAGCTAGTTTTGGTGATTTGGCTACTCTCCTACATGTTGGACAGCAGCAATCCAGTGACACAGGCGGACAACTGACTGATACTGAATTTAGTGTCATTTGTGTATGTCGTTGTCGGGAATACAACTCAGCCTCTATAGTGTTTCGGAACGTTTTTTTGCCTACAGGACTCTTGTATTCCATACATAGGTGTTCTTTCGGTATGCCTGTTGTTCATACCGTACTTTTCCTGAGGTGATTTATTCGCCGTCATACTCTGTGTTGAATTACCAGGGTTGAGCCTGATGGTAGTAGGTGTCGTTAGTCGTCTGTGCTGAACCGATGGGGTCATCATCGTTATGTACAGTAGTAAATATTCACGATTAGCCGCCTTACAACAGCTAGAAAACCTGTGAGCCGACGCAGAACAATTGCCCTGCGAACCATCAGCGGATTGCTCAACTGGCCTCTACGGCTCACAGCACTACTCATAAGGTCGATGAAAATTCCGGGCAGCTTACTACGGGTTTCGCCCTTCGTGCTGCTGGAGTCTCCACCAGCCCGGTTTCTCGCTTAAACACCAATATCCACGGGAATGGAGCTATTTATGCATTTAGAAATTAATTTCGTGTTAACGGGATCCCAAATCGATCTCTAACCGAGTAGGTTACACAGTGACCATCTCGTGCTTCAGTTAGAAAGGCATTTGGGATATCGAAATATTTCTTTTATCGAGCACTATTTATAAGATTACAGAAAACCTTTCCGATTTCTCACTATCGACTGCTACGGAAGAGGTTTCAAAAAACTGGAACAAAGGTAATAAGAGGTGTACGTCAGGCAGGATAGTGTTAATTGCATGGCAGCAATTCTTCGGTTGGGCGTTTCAACACTTCCCTACAAAAGCTACTCAAACTTAGAGTTTGTTCGAGCTGCCGTTGAACGGCGGACAGAGTAGTGAAATTTGGAAGCTGGTAATTCCCCAAGCAACGAAATTGTATATTACTATATATTACTATTTAACAAGTAGCCCAGTCGGAAGACACTGGTCGTTATTTGTAGCAGATAACCACGGCTATGCACAACACCGGAAGCTCCACCTGTGTTCGTTTGAAGATCCCACACAAAAAGCAGCGGATTCCAGAACAATCACTGTCGCTCCGTGAGGTCAAATGTTGTGGCCAATCGGGGTCAGAATGTGATTCGACCAGGTCTTTCGAAAGAAATATTTATGCGGAAAAGAGGCGGGTACGTAAGAGGTTGGAACAGTCGGGAATGCACGGGAGCAGTTTCAGCTAGTCCGAACGACCGTCTTAGGAGATCAGCTGTGTCAGAAAGCGTCCAGACACGAAAAGTACATCTGTAGAGTGCGACGCGCCCCCATGGTCGGCACCACACGTTCCGGATAGCAGGTGCGTTGGCGGAGCTTGCCAAATGCGACTTAGCAGCATGCGACCGGCTGAGTGGGTGTGAAGCTGATTCACGACAGAAGCGTCGCCATTGGCTGGACAGAATGAACAGGCGAACGGCCATATTTGGCCATTTAACCATCCTATATATTTACGCAGAAGCTCTTTATGTTTGTCCCGATAATATATGTGTCTCGGGTTCTCTGGCTCCTCATCGCACAGTCGAGCAGGCTCAGTTAGGCGTAGCCAATAGACGGATACCCCACAACACAAGTCTTAATGAGTTGATCAGATATTATACTGCAAATGTGATCTACAATACAAGTTATCGTTTGGATAACTGAAGGAAACATTTTGAAAAACAGTTTAGTTGGCTCGCTGCAACTGTATGTACTCAAAATGGGCCATGGCCTATTAGCTTACCTCCCGCTTTAGTCTATGAAGTATAAGCGCACTTGTTTGCCTTGAAACTCCAGCTGATTGCTGAGCTAGGTGGCCATCAGAGTTACTCAGAGACGCTTCGGAACTGTTCAGAAAGAACGAGATCCAAGAGACTGGAGCCAAAGAGCCGTCGTACTTTGTTCAAAAACAGGTATCCGGATTATCCTTTTCAAACAAAGAGTTATAAATCTCACTTTGAGAGTATCCGTACAAAGTCCAACACAAGTTACTCGCATATTTTGGGCACCGTGTGTACCATATTGATCACTGTACCATTTGGGAAAGAACATGAGTTTGTTAGAGTTGTATTACTCACCTCGGGCAACCCTAATCAGAGGCGGAATAATCAAAATCACGTAGACAAAAGAACATGTGCCAACTGGTGTTAACGCTGAAGCTATTCTGATTAGGCTTATGTTTGGACGTGTGGGTTGTGTTGGAACTGAGGGAACTATATGTACGCATCCCTACTGCGTGCTGTTGATTGGTCCGTTCCACATGGGAGAGCTGTTGACCGCCATTTCGGGTTGAGTTTGAAATAGCGGTGAACTTGGCCGATCGCCACAGTGAAGTTTGGTTTGCTCAAAAAGCGCTTTGTGGTTGTCTGTCAAGGAAGGAAGTGCAGTTCCTGAGTATTTTTCAGTTTTTTTCGAGCTGAGATGGAAAACATGCGTGTATTTTATATCCCGTAATTGCTAATTTTGTCTATGTAACTGGTTTCAGACTCCCCGCATCTTAGTTCACGGACGCAATTGTCTTGATCATCAGCTCGTACACTTTTGTGGTGCCAATTCTTCCTTGTTTCTCTGAATACGCCCAAGTCCATCGATTTTTGCGGCCTCCACTGGGCAAGGTTTGTTCACTGGATTCATGAACAGTTTTACCCCTACTTATTTCAAGCTGATGAATTGACATTGCCGGCAAAGTACCGTTGAGATGCTCGACGAATTCTTCTACATAATCAGCCTTGGTCGGCATTACTGTGACATTGCCCTCACGGACTGTTGATGCATGGATCGCTGAGTCTCCTCGAAACTGGTCAGAATTACTTGGTTGTTGTCAGTGGAGAGCATTCTGAATTCTGAATCTGACTGGTTGGTTCAGTCCTCACTATCACATTATTTGCTTTCAGCGTTAAGCATCGCATACGGAAGCAGAAGAAGTGCATTATCGTTAAGTTCTCTTGCAGACAGGTTTGTTACAATCTTTTTCGTTTTAGGCTGCCTAGCTTTTTCGAATTAAACTGTGATGTTTGATAGCTGTCTGTAGATACGATCGAATTCTCTTCTTTAGACAAGCCCCACCTGTCAGAATAGAGCTTTTAGCTTACCTGATACTGTGAGGCCTAGCTGTAGCATGTGAGATGCAATTTCCTGGGGGATCAAGCTGGATTTCCAATAGGTAAGTGGTGTGTTTCTAAGGTCTTTATATGGTCTTTATAGCGATGGTAACGACGGTAACAGTGGTGGTATTGGTCGTTGACTCGTTCGCTGAGGTGGGTATTTTGGTTCCAAACACTGCATCACCAGTCGAGGCCAATACCCCCTGGTCGTGTTACGACTTACGATCAACTGTATAAACGTTTTTCCACAACTGTGGGATTGGCCAAGTAGACCTTCTATTATCCTTTTTATCCAACGTTGTCATCGATACAATCACGGGATGCCCAAACCAGGGGACCGAAAACATAGGAACAGAATTGGCACTTGGAGTTTTTATACACGTATACTTCTACCAGCGGAAGTAATTAGTAAGTTGCTTTACCATTAATTGGAGATTCAACGAACATAGTTCTCCACCAGTACAGCAGACGCATGCAGTTCATTTCATACTGCATCATTAGAGACAGCAACATCGTTGTCGACACTTGACTGCCGTAAAACCATAAGGTTTATTTAAAGGCCTAAAAGTGGAAAAATGCAAAATTAAGAATGAGGGAGGGGTCTGTTGATGGCCCTTGGCAAGCACTCTGAGTTCTCACACCTTCGGATGCTCGATCAGGCAGTATGGAGAGAAACTGACAGCCCAAAAGCTACTTGCACCGATGGGACGCCATTTCTTGCAACGTCTCTAGCCGAGGGCATGGGAGGAGTTTACGGGGACCCACCCTGGATGGCGAACCGTAACAACAAAGCCCAGACTCCTCATAAACTCATTCGCACCCTTCTACCAAGTCACACGTTCTACTACTTGCACTTTACGCCACGAAGACAGGGACCCGCATGCGACTATTCGGTATACGTAGTGCCCGGACGAGCACACCCATTTGACGATCTTCCGTGTTTCCGGTTTCCGATGTACCTGCTGCACAAGTGAACTCTTATTTCCTCCTTACCTCGATTCGTCGACGCCATCTGACATTGGCAACCCTTGTGGGACATCGGTGGTCAAAGGCTTGAGGACATCTGCCTGCACGCAGATAACATGTCCCGTAACCGTACAACACAGTCCTGACTGTAGTCTGTTGGAGTCGGCCATTGACACCCTATTATATGCTGGTAATATGTCATGGTGTCCTGTTTTTGTTTTTTATGGTTAGCCAGGATATCCAGAATCCACGTTTAATCCTACTGGTTAGCTGCGACGCGCACTTTTGATGCTGCTTAGCTTGACACCTAAGTTTTACCTGCAAAGAGATGGTTCCGTGAATGGTGTGCAAGCAGAGTACCGTGAGGTTTACCGAAGGGCTTAAGGGAGATTAGTCAAGCTGTTTAAGCTAATGCTGAAAACACTTAAAAGCATTGTGTATTATTGTGTGTAGTGCCCCAGCTCAGTTCTCGTTCTGAACCTTCTGAGCTAGCATTCTCGTCAAAAGAACCACTAAAGGTGCACAACGTGTATCAAACGCCCAAAACCAGGTCAAAGAAACTCGTACAACGCGTCGCATATAACATGCATGAGGTGATAATGTTCTCGAAATTCGGACGCCTTCTGGACTCAACACTGGCAACTGGCATCCGGCGGATACCGGATCATGCTTGGCTGTAGTGTCCACACTTTCGACCAATCAGACCTCGGCTTGATGCTGGACCGGCAAGCGGCCCGATCTTCTAGCCAGTCACGTACGGGATAGGCTTCTTGGCCGTACCAGCGCCTAACTGCGAGTTATAAAGTGGTTTTTGTGCGAGATTCTGCCAAACACACTGTGAGCTCAATAACTAGATGAGATTTCGTGTGGCTAATAGTCCAGCCAAATGGCGATTCGTGGTTCGAACCCGACCTCTGCCTCTCGACTTCTCCTGTCTAGGCTTGGGCGACGTGGCAGTATCCCAGCCCTCTTGCAACCTTCGGGTGGCATGGCAGTTAGGCACCGAAAGGGTGCTACAGCTGAACAACTTCTCAAATGGCGATCACGTCTCGAGAATTAGCGTGTTTTTTCTCAAACGTCATGTGAAGACAGTTTGACTCGATCGAAAAGACGTCACAGGGTGCTATTATCCTAATCACATCTTGTTAACGATTAGCAATGTAAGGGTCACTGTTTTGTCGAGAATTAAAGGTGCCACAGAACTCTTCACTCCCCGTCTCACGAAGACAATTTCGCAGATAATTTGCGCGCTGGAAGCACAGATTGGATTGATTCTAAGGGTTTCCCCTCTTGGGTCAACCACAGTGCGTAGAGATAATTAAAAAGTTATAATAATAAAATACTAGTGTAAAAATAATATGAATATAAAGGGCTCAACCAGCCAACGTAAATAAAACATAAATATTAATGATGTAGAGAGCCGTCCATTGCATTTACGCACCATAAAGCCGTTCAGATACTACTGGCTGGAGGGACCAGAGAGTAGCAACCATAAGGCACCCTCAATTACACCTAGCGACTGATTAGTTGGCAACTGCGATGCCTATGCGTGTATGAAAAGAACTCAGTAGGCAGCACTTTACCCCATTTCAAGTCAAACATCTGTTTAGTTGTAGTGCATTAGATTAACTTTCAAATGAAACTAAGTTGTCTTGAGTGCCTGGTTTGGGCCCTAGTGCAGGGTAAAGTTCTAGACCTAGCTACTCGTAGTGATTTCACCGCACATCTACGATTTCTGGTCATCTGTGGTAGATCTTGAAAAGCAACTTCATTGGAGTGTGAAGTATTAGTGTAGGTGTATTCCTACTCTGGCGATAGGCTCTTCGAAGCATGCTGAAGGTCTTGGATAAATTTAAGTGCACCTGAACAGCAGCTACGAAAAATGCATGGTAAGGAACGAAACATAAGTTTCTGTCGCGAAGCTGCAGTGTTCAACTGTCTATCCATGTATGTGATCCGCAGGTTATATGTACATAGGTGTTTGAATCTGCTTCACTTAAACCAGGAAAGGATGAGTCCACGCATATTGTGAATCGGAATCCCCTCACCAAGCTTTTCTTTTCCATGACAGCTAGTGTTTAGGGTTTCTGATTGCGCAGAGTCATCTTGAATAGTTGCTTAGGCTTAACCGAGACGCTTGTGATATCCTGGCTGCTGACAAGCTCTTTCATGTTTTTTATGGTTGCTAGCTGGTCTTTGCACTGTGGCTGCTGCCAGGTACTTTGGTAAGGATAATTTCACAAGATGAGTGAAACCTCCTTCTGAGAAGTCATCACTCGAGAAGCCATTCAATACGTGACCACGTGATGTGTCTCCCATGACTGAAGGATGAGTGCTGCTATGGCCTGTCCAACTGGGAGCTAATCACACTGCTAATCAACCAAACGATTAGGTGTTCAACCACTGACCGGAAGGTCACGGGTTTGGCACTCTGAGTTTCATGAGATGCTCACTGCCGATGGCCCCCAACAAGGATGAAACAACTATATAGTGTTTATGGGATTTTCATCAAAGACAGGTTCCACTCTAGTGAGAAAATGACCCTTCTTAGCAGACTGAATAGCATTTGCAAGTGAAGTCAGTCGGTGCTGCAAGGTTGGAAATTACTGAAATGCTGCTTCATCTGTGTTGGCAGTCATCAGCCCATTTCACAAATTTGTGCGTATTATCTCTCTGTTTGAGAATGCAGTTCAGATTTAAAACTTCAAAGCTTTGAAGCTACTAAATTTATAAGTAATCTGCTCACAAACAGACATCCTACAGATGACATGTCTCCGTTCGAGCAGTTGTCACTTAATTGGCAGCTGAACAATCAGATCACGTGACGCGAATTACGTGATGAATGGATGAGTGGTGCTCTGCCTCGAAAACTGCAATTCAATCGCTGTCAGTCAGATAATTGGAATCCGAACTCATTTCCGGAAATTTGTTGGTTCAAATACTTCCCGAGATTTGTTAATCACACGCCACTGATGAAGCTGAACAATGATAAAACACCTTCCCAGGATAGACAAGTGCCACTTACAGGGTGGAAACTAGTTAGCTCTACCAATGAATGCCAACGCGCCCGGAACATTGGAACAATCAATTAGGCCTAGCTAGAGCACAGTGCATGCGCATGGTTGGTTGAAGGCACACCTTCGTAAGTGAACATGGGAGTGACTGGATATGGAAGATTATTTGTTGGAGTTTTTGAAACGGTACCACTTTTAGAAACCTGAGTGGGCGTATGAAACTATTCGCAAAATTCACTTGTGGCAGTGTAGTACCACCCTATCCTTTCTCATGTGAACGAACATAGCTATGAGCGGAAACGATGAAATTAAATCAGAAACAGGGTAAAGTTGAAATTGCAGAATGGCTATCCTTTCTCTAATTCCGTTTTCAGGTCTGGACAAGAGAAGCGGTAGAAAAACACTGTACCTGTACTAGCACGTTTTTAGGTCACTTAGACTATGTGGGCGGCATGCCTTCAGCCTTGCATTCATGTTTTTTTTTCCGGTTATGTTTTTGACATTTGATTTTTGGCTTAACATTTACGATCGCGCTGGCCTGATTCCGGTCGTTTACACAACAGAGCACTAGGCTCCTATCTTTGCTGGCTGGGAGTTGCCTACGCTGGTTTAGTTTAGTGCATGACTCCGGCCAACCAACAAGCTGGCCACGAGAACAGGCCTCCAGGATTTTCGTCAACTGGTAAGCTTTATGCCATCACATGAAGTGTCATACTGCAAAGTGTAACAGGTCAACTGAAACCATTGTTCTCCCTGTCTTCTATCTCTAATCCTGTATGTCATATCTGTTATACTACCAGTGTGAGTGATTACGACAGGCTGTCAGTATATCCCGGAATAGCACTGAACTCAAAAATCTTTACAATAAGTTTGACAGACTTCTGAATCAAGCCGATTTTGTTGGTACCCTCTTTCGACGAAGCTCTCATCTATCCTGTCTTATGTCAGCTACCTTCTGCCAATTTTCTTAACCTCTCGCAATGGATGGCTTAAATGAACATTTGCTTTGTAAACCAGAGTTTTAGTGATGACGTGACTTTGGACGATTCAGTCACCAGGCTCGATAATAACCCATCTTACAACCAGAGAATCGCTTTCAGGTAATTTTCATGAGAAATCGTTGTTAGTCACTCCAATCTGATTACAACCTTTGGTAAGTTTCGAATAGTGAATCGAGTGTCTTTGAAGGAGGGTTTAATCATGCTATGGAAAGTTGATTCCGGAAGACATCTTTCTGGATATTTTCACGTTCGACTACCCGTAGGCATTTTCGCAAATGACTTCGGACCACTGTCATGAAACCCTGTACAGACCTTGCCGAAATAGCACTCTACTACGTCTTAATTCGGTTATCTGGACAATGCCTGAATGAAGAGGAGCACTTTGCTGTGTCTGCAACTTGACTTTCGACCCCACAATCCAACGAATATTCAGTAGATTGTCTAGGGAGCAAGTCTGCTTGTATTTCCAAAGGCCCCAAGTGTTTTGGGCATGTAAGTAGGTTGGTAAGCCGTCAAAACGATAATCCACACCAAATCTATACTTTTCATGTTTGCATATCCCGGTGTAGGTCGGTCTGTTGTGACGATCCTAGCTCCAAAACCCTCCCACTCCTTTGAATTCACCTGGATGAATGGCGTGAGTGGGACCAGGATGTTGACCCGTTAATTGTCCCATGAAGGTGACCGCTTTTCTAACGCGTCCTCCGACCAGGCGTTGTGGTCTTAAACTATCAAGTAAAAGGATCCCGTATGCAGAGCTGAAGTAAGACCCACCCATAGATTTTAAGTCATGAAAACACAGGCAGCCGTTGGTATTTACCTTGGGCTCTGGACGCTGTACAACGGCTACCTTAGAAATTTCGTTCCCCCCACTGTTTCTGAACCAGAAAATTACGAAATGAGATGTCCGCATGATTGTTAAGGTAAACTCATTCCCGTTATCAGGAGAAAGGGAAGTGGTACTGTGATGCTACGCGAATGATGTCTTGATTATTTTAAGAAGAACGATCAACAGAACAGCATCAATGACACGTAGGCTTCTTTCACATAAGACTGACCTCGCTAATTACAAGCAGAAACTGGACAGTAAAATGTCATATGGAATTAATTAGAGAACAACATATGTATCCAAAAGGTCCGGTGCTGGTATAGAGCTAGTGGAGCTAGGCTAGGATAAAACGATTGTTTAGTACATCTCGGCTTCTCAGCATATAATAGCTTTTTTTCGGATCTTTTCCAGATAAGCCTCGCCAAAAATTGAAACCTGCCACACTAAAAAGATTAGAAAAAAGAGGATATGAAATTTGTACTTTTAGTTTTTATTGAAGAGGGTGAAATTGGGTCATGTCATTAATAAGTTGCATGAAAAGGTGCGTTTTTCGGTACCTTTGCCTCCAAACAAACTCTCGGCAGTTCAGATTTAAAACTTCAAAGCTTTGAAGCTAATAAATTTATAAGTAATCTGCTCACAAACAGACATCCTACAGATGACATGTCTCCGTTCGAGCAGTTGTCACTTAATTGGCAGCTGAACAATCAGATCACGTGACGCGAATTACGTGATGAATGGATGAGTGGTGCTCTGCCTCGAAAACTGCAATTCAATCGCTGCCAGTCAGATAATTGGAATCCGAACTCATTTCCGGAAATTTGCTGGTTCAAATATTTCCCGAGATTTGTTAATCACACGCCACTGATGAAGCTGAACAATGATAAAACACCTTCCCAGGATAGACAAGTGCCACTTACAGGGTGGAAACTAGTTAGCTCTACCAATGAATGCCAACGCGCCCGGAACATTGGAACAATCAATTAGGCCTAGCTAGAGCACAGTGCATGCGCATGGTTGGTTGAAGGCACACCTTCGTAAGTGAACATGGGAGTGACTGGATATGGAAGATTATTTGTTGGAGTTTTTGAAACGGTACCACTTTTAGAAACCTGAGTGGGCGTATGAAACTATTCGCAAAATTCACTTGTGGCAGTGTAGTACCACCCTATCCTTTCTCATGTGAACGAACATAGCTATGAGCGGAAACGATGAAATTAAATCACCTCACGATCAACAGCATCAATGACACGTTGGCTTCTTTCACATAAGACTGACCTCGCTAATTACAAGCAGAAACTGGACAGTAAAATGTCATATGGAATTAATTAGAGAACAACATATGTATCCAAAAGGTCCGGTGCTGGTATAGAGCTAGTGGAGCTAGGCTAGGATAAAACGATTGTTTAGTACATCTCGGCTTCTCAGCATATAATAGCTTTTTTTCGGATCTTTTCCAGATAAGCCTCGCCAAAAATTGAAACCTGCCACACTAAAAAGATTAGAAAAAAGAGGATATGAAATTTGTACTTTTAGTTTTTATTGAAGAGGGTGAAATTGGGTCATGTCATTAATAAGTTGCATGAAAAGGTGCGTTTTTCGGTACCTTTGCCTCCAAACAAACTCTCGCAAGTAGCTGTCCACTGAAGATCGGTGCGTGCCACATTGGCGTTTATTTTGCATCTTGTACACGTGCCAAAGAGATTCGATGGTTTGTGTGTGAGCTCCAGTCATTGGATCCATAAAGTTTTCGGTATGATTAACCGTTTCATGAGTATGATTCATGTCAATCATCGTTTTCGCCAAATTTTGGGACCAACGATAAATGAACAGAATTACTGTCCCAAACTCCATCCTGGACTGCTCCAGCCAAGTTCCCTTTCGAAGACCGATTTCGTGCTGACACTGTCGGGCATTAAACCTACACCTGTCAGAAGCAGTTGAGAGTGTCATGTAGTGGCCATTGTTGCATAAACGTTGGTGATGGATCACTCCGCGGCTTTGCGAAAAACGTATTGCCGTCTCCTTGTCATGAACGAGAGTTAAAAGCGTCAGAAAGTTCATTTCAGGTTTTACAACGGAACGGAGAACATTTTTGCACAAAATGAGCCTAGATGCGGATAGGGAATTGTTTTCATGAAAAATAGGTCGACGTTGTGTGCTTTAACTGTACCTACGAAATCTGTTCTCTGCTTGGAAAATACGGATAGTCTGTGTAGAAAAGATCATCCACAAGCAACAGAGGCTTCCCCTCAGTCGTCGCCGTTCACAAAGATGTTAGATATAAGATCAAGTGATAAGACTGAAGGATGAGGGGCTGTGTCCGTTTTGGAGAAAGTTAGTCATTCTGCTGTTCACCAGCTTGACCAAGCGTTCGCACTCCAACTGGAATCTACTACAACACGCCCGCAATGTGCCTTGATGATGATTCACAACAGGGGTGAAATGTGGTTGGCAGTTGGGTCGGCGAGCCTGGTGTTTAGATTTCAAACGTTTCGTTAACAATCGAGGAGCCATCACCAGTGGGCGAGTTGCAACATTGCCAGGGCTTAGGTAGCTGTACAGTGTCTCTCAGTCGTTACTGTGTACTTTAGTTAGGACGGTTCTCTGAGTGAAACTATTGTGAAGAGAGGTTACTTTTGTGGCATACGAAGGGAAAAATGAGTTACAGTAGACGAATCTGAAGAGTAAGTTCTACAAAACCTATCGCCTTGGTAAAATCAATGGATGTCAAGTAACTTCGATGGATGATGCGTCAGATATCGGAGTAAAGCCCACTAGATTTGGGGATAAACTCATTGGAAAAGCGATACATGTTTTTGAATCCGCTGTACCAAGTATGTCTTTAAACACCTCAATTGATTTCCGGGCTACGCACAAACACAGTATAGTTCTGGTTACAATGATGATATGAATTAGTCTGTTTTATGCCCACAGGCCTGTGTTTTCCGCGCAGCGGAGACTTTCATGGAATACGAAGGGAAGCACGTAATGTTTCAAAGAAAACCACGGATGGTTGGTTTTACACAGGGAACTGCTGTAGGTATCAGATGTTTATCTGCAGTCAGGTTCTACGGCGTTCTGTGTTTTACCTAAAACAGCAGAGCTGAGTTATCATCTTCCGGAGCCAAGTAAAACTAACCAGATGGTATAAATTATTAGCCATTGCTCAAACATGAATCGTTCAACTCTTCTCTGGTTATCTATCACCTATCCCGGGCCCAATTCCGTATGTTCAGTTGTCCTGTTGTGTATACGGCCTCGTAATGTCGACTTTATTGGCGTTTAGTCTATTGGCATTAGATCTCTTCGCCGATTTTCGCAGTTGGCTTGCAAACATTTCGTGACCATTGCGGCGAACAAATCAAATGCCACGCAATCAATAGCTAGTCTCTGCAGTCTCCTTCACGTTAAGGTCCATGTACAATGTTTGAGACGCGGCAGTGGCGCTGCCCGGCCCAAGATGTAAGTAGTCCACTGATCCCCCATTTCGTGATTTCCTCTTCAGTGTTCCAGCCAAAGAATCTAATGCACAGCAAGATGTTGTAAAGACGAATTTGTCGCGTGCAGTTAGTAAAAGTTCACAATAACCTACTTGGCATGCTATGGATAACACGCAACAAATGTGAAGGTTGCTGAACACACTCACAGTGATTCTCCTATAGAGAAAAAAACCCGCACAAAAGAACTCAGAAGCGGGAATGGCACATTTAGGTATGTTCCCGTCACGAAAACCAGCCGACCACGGTCAGAGTAGTCAATTTGGAAAATCAAGAGAACTTTCACGTAAGAAACCCTAGGTTTTGAAACAATCTTCAAATGAAAACCATCGATGAGAGAAGAGGATATCAGTATGTGACTGTTGTTTCAGAGTCAAGCATTCCAACTTGTTTCAATGTTTAAGCTGAGGGTAACCAGAAAATTAAGTTGAATGGCACAAAACAGAAACAAGGACGCAAACAGGGAATTCATCAGTTAGCTTGTTGGAAGACAGAAAACGACTGTTTTGTGTTCTCTATAGAGGAAAATGTCGGTAGCTCAGGTAGCGTAGATGATGGTTGTTGGCTTGTTCGCTGAGCTGGGCGATTTGATTGCAAACGTTTCATCACCAATCGAGGTGACATCATCAGTGCGTTATTCGGAAGCGAAGTTGTGCGCAGCGGTGTGTTAGTGGTGGTGCTTGGCCACGGTATTTATCAATGCGCTTTTGGGGATATACGTTGAACTGAGAACAACATTAACTGGTGGAATGAAATCAAATGATTTTCACCTTTGGTGGCAGACATTGTATCGAAAACGAATGGACTAAACTGAAGGAAGGATTTAGAAATGAATGGCAATACGGCATCTTTGAAGAATTGCGGACAGATTTACTAGTTGGGATGAATAGAGTTTCCAACCGGATGAGAAGGTTCAGCTGGAAACTGGAACTGTACATGGGTATTCTATTCGGAGAGACTGAACGTTCCCCCTCAAATCGTTTTGGGAGGCCGTAGAGGTTTTCTCATTCCAGCAAACTACAAGTGAAATTAAGAAGGCCTTTGCCGCGGAGCTGTTTATTGGGAAACGCCAACTGAAAGTTACAGACCTTGGCCACGGTATTTATCAATGCGCTTTTGGGGATATACGTTGAACTGAGAACAACATTAACTGGTGGAATGAAATCAAATGATTTTCACCTTTGGTGGCAGACATTGTATCGAAAACGAATGGACTAAACTGAAGGAAGGATTTAGAAATGAATGGCAATACGGCATCTTTGAAGAATTGCGGACAGATTTACTAGTTGGGATGAATAGAGTTTCCAACCGGATGAGAAGGTTCAGCTGGAAACTGGAACTGTACATGGGTATTCTATTCGGAGAGACTGAACGTTCCCCCTCAAATCGTTTTGGGAGGCCGTAGAGGTTTTCTCATTCCAGCAAACTACAAGTGAAATTAAGAAGGCCTTTGCCGCGGAGCTGTTTATTGGGAAACGCCAACTGAACAGTTACAGACTATTGGACAGAGGGGCAAAACTCTCCTATGCATCTTGTTCACAAAAACTGAACATCCATCTTCTCCTTGAACGCGTCTTCCTGAACATTCCTCAATATTCATTGACTGTTACTCAAATGCAGGCAAATACTACAGAGCGACTCCACAAATTCCGTCATAGATCTCACCTTTCAAGAGACGCGAAGCGGATTTACGAGATAACGCTACTCGCATGCCTCATCATCAACCGTTACACACGTAGTTCAGCTTATCGAGTTTCACTCAACTCGAGCAAAAAAGAAAGAGTGATCACTAGTTTGTGGAGGCACACGGATAACGTCATTTGTTCCATCTATACCACTGTGTGGCCTTGACCGAATAGAACACAGTTCGTTTTGGCGAAATAGGACTGATCAGTTGTGTGTACTTATGGCGGTACTTATTATCAGTCATAGTCTCAAATTTCAAAAGAAAACCAGATACGGCAAAAGCGCCTCTGAGTGGAACCAAAGAAGGCAATATTTTGGCGTTTAATTCCGTAAGAAGAGGCGCTGCGTACACCGAGACAGTCAAACCGCTCAGAAAGTATAGTCAGGGAAGTTTGGTGAGGAAAGTTCTTCAGAAGGTGACCAGTTTGGTGTAAGGGGTTCAAGAGGACAACTACAAACGTTCAGCCTGATATCAGCAACGATTCGAATGAGCCCCGAGACATCAGTCCGAAGACATTTTCAAGTTGGATTAGGTCTCTAATCATAGGAACGTTTCAGGTCATCTGATGAGAACTACTCTGGAAACAGGGACAACTGAAAGGCGCTGGAGCGTAATACTTCACTGCAGTGGCGTTAGAAAAAATGCTGCAACCGTCTCAGACACGGGCTCTGAGTGTGTTAAATAAGGAAGAATAGATCAAGAAACGTATGGAAATATTTGCACAAGCCCTAGAACAGTATGTTAGCAAGGAGAGTTTGAAAATGCCGTTGTTCTTTGGATGATTATGGCCATCCCCCTATTAGTTAGCCTCATGTTGAGCCTTTTTTCATCACATCAGTACAAGCAAAAGTCCTATTCATTCAACTTTCGAAAATGGTTTCTCGAAAATGTCAACATGTACTTGGGTTCACGATTAATTACAGTAAGGGAGATAATGAAAAAAGACGACTTTGTCGAACCACCTTGTCATTGTTGAAGGCTCCCCATCTAGATGGAATCATATGGTTTGTTGTGGACTTGAGAATAATCTCCAGGGCAATTGCCAAGTTTGCTTTCTGCCGCTGTGTCACGAATCCAGCTGGGGATTCAGAGGATGATTATGGGGGGCACAAGTCGAACCAAAACTGAGAGAGCGTATCCGAGATTTTCAATCCAAGGGGGCTATAGTTCAAGGAAAAAGTGGGTAATCCCTTAAGGTTAAATATTTTTAATAGTAACAACAGGTCAACTTAGTGTTCTTGTCTATCTTTTAAATTCATGTATAGAATCTTACAGTGGTTAGGAAACAAAGTTTCCATATCTATGTTTAATCCTTGCATTATTTTCATCAACCCACAGCCAAGCAGCATCTTGAGGGAAGAAGCGGTATGTTTGCTTCTGGGCGGCAATTCGTACGTGGGGAGAGTATTGTGTTGTGTTCACGGACACCGGTAATAAAAGACGTGAATCTAAACGATAAGTATCAGGAAGGTCAGATTCCTGAAAGCAACCACTGAATGCCCGAAATCTACTGAGACCCTCAGCTCCGTTAGGTGCTGACCAGACAGACAATGCTCCCTCAATGTGCAGCGCCTCACATCCTTGTATCGAACCCAGACAGCGCGGGTCAGCGTTGATCAAGGTCAGACAACGCCCCCGCAATTGCAGCAAACTACGGCCTCGTACCAAAGCCGGACGCTTTGGGTTGCCTAGCATCACTGTGAATGCTTTGCTAAATTCATTAGCACTTCTTGGCACACCCTTCTGCTCTTTGCACAGCTGGGTACAAATTTAATTATCGACATTAATTGTCTTGCAGATGCTCAGAAAATGCTGATCCTTCAAACATCGGAAGTGTCCTTCTGTACCTGGAATGTAATTTCGAGCTTCGCAGCGGTTCGTACGGCTTTCTTGTACCCAGAACTTTCTACACTACGGGACTCACCATCTTTTGAAACCAGTGAATTCTGGCACGGCTTATTCTCTGAAACTTTGTCTTTTTTATGTGGAACCGCTCATTGACGCACCATTTTCAGTGTGCTGCTGAAGCGGTTCCTTGAGGTACTGCGAGTACTTTTCAAAGAAAGGGTTATAAAACTCTGAGTGGCTCCTGATTGAGACAGCATTCATAAAATATCTGTCTTTTTGTTACTTATCCGGTGACTCATCCGACGCGATAATCCTTTTGTTACAGGAGAAATCAATACGTCAAACACAAAACTGATCGACTGACTGAGCCGCATTGGGCTTTGTTTGCTAGGGTTGCATACTCCCACGACTGATCAATCAAACCACTGTGTTTACCGGTCGTGGGCTGCCGAAGAGTTTTCAGCAACCTTGTGAGTAGTTTCCTTTATGAAAACTGTGTTGTTATTTTCAGCGTAATCCTGACCTTTGCTCATTTGAATGACATCTGCTGACCACGTCTCATCTGGTGCTGCGTGCGTTGACAAAACAAAGTACATTCACTTCCGTAACTGAATATGGTTGTTTTGTGGATCGGGCAACGGTCGCCTACTCCAAACCCATGCTCCCCCAACACCGCCTGCGGAGATTGCAATTGAGAACAGATGTGATGAGCTTAAACGGTGGAACACTTAGCACAACCCCGGTGACTGTGGCGTCTGAGCTACAGGCAGTGTTCCATGGTGCAATGACCTGATTCAGCCTGAAGTCGTCTGAATCGTCGCCTGGTTAAATTCTCCGGCTCAGTTGTATTGGTCCAACGATCACTTGCAGCTGATTCCAGCTCAACACGAACGCATTGGTGAAAAGTTGTCCGGTCCAGCTCTTTTCCCCACATGGCGCCGTTCAGCCATTCAGAGGCGATCGCATAAATTGTGACTGGTGATTGTGCTGACGTCTTTTCCAGGCTTCTCTTAATCAGTTCTGCTTGGTTATTCTCTCACCCACTAGGACATTTTGATGCTCTTAAAAAGTGATTACTATGAAGAACAGAAATCACTCATTAGTGTACAAAGTTTGGAACCAATCGAGAACTTATTGTTTTGAAAGTTTCGGTCAGCAAACAATGGATTAATGGTTGGGAAACGTTGCTCTTGTGACACAAAGCTTCGTTAGGTAGTAGATTTCCAGGTTAGCCGAGCTTAAAGCAAGATGGAGAAATAATTACTGGGATCTAGAAGGAACACTATTCGTAAGGTTGCTGAAAACGCCTGGACAGCAAATCCGCGATATCTAGAATGCAATATCAGCTGAAATATTAGACTTTGTGCAACTTACTCACCTGAAGAATATCACGATCGAGAGATTAAGCTGAAACTCAGTTCAGTCTCCCGTTAAGGCCAAACTGGTGTGCAAATGAATGTATTTCGCAAATCAGTAGGACCCCTCTCGATGAGACCATTAAATCAGTCTCAAGTGTCCATCTAAAGTTTTTTTTAGTTGGAGTGTTTGGATGTGTCTCAAGACTTGTGTACGGCTGTTTGAAAGAATGCTTAATCACAACGCTGTCGATATATTCACAATCTCAGATCAGTCTTTGCAAAATACATGAAACATATTTCCTCCACGGACCAACACACTGGTAGGCAGTTCGAAGAATGCAGCAAAGACCCATCAGCAGCACAATGTAGTCAGTTTACGGAAGCCACCAGTTCCTCGGTATTTCCGTAGGCTTTGTGCCTGTCTTTCTAAAAAAAAGCCGCATTCGAAACTACCGTGGGCTGGTCTACAAAGTATGATGGGCATATTCATGGCGCACACGAAAAGTTGGTTATAATATCAGTATAAAAATATTTACAAAGTAATACTTGAATTCAAAAACCCGTGCAAAGATTGATGGGCAGTATGCATGGCGTGACTTTGCTTGAAAATATCATGATACCTTTTGGTGATAGGCTATTTCTTTCAAAATTTTTGGAGTTTACTCGTCATTTATGCACCTATGTATGCTCAAATGAAAAAGTATACCAACATCCCTAGATATTCAATGTCCGGGCTCTTTAAAAAGTCACTTCAGAAGTAATCCAGGAAGCAAGGGTAAGTAAATGATGGAAGGGCGGACAGTCTTTTCACTCTCGCTGCCATACTACCTGTATAATGTACCTAACAATATCCCAGCTCCTTTCAATTCTTACTGTTACCATTTGAAGGCTGAAAACCTGCTTATTGCTTGATCTGTCCCACTGGGTCTCATCGAGTCAATGGGCATTTCACCGCTTTATTTTCAATAGAAGCCTCGCTCAACGTATTGGAAATCCCACATGTTTACTTGTATTGTCCGATGTCATAACCACTTATGATTATCACGTTTATCGACCTAGTGGTCCTCAACTGAATCGTTTGTGACAAACCATTTGTTTTTCGTGATCCAAAGAAGATCGACAACTGCTAGCCGTAATATAAAATCAGGCTTTCTTATTAACTTGGCTTCCAAGGGAAATCTGCCGAATTCAGATTCGGCGACCTTGTATGCTGTTCTTTATCACTATTGAGGCCTTGTAGGCACTTGTAGGATGAGATCTTTCCTAAGTTCCATGTTGTCCTCATTACAGAATGAGGATGGGGCCCTTCTTGCACAGAATATACGGTTAGTTCCAGCGGCAGTTCAGTAAAATGGGGACTGTTTAAATGAGGGGTATGTGGGTACAAAAACCTTCGGTTAAACTTGGCTACTTTACCCGCCGCACCTGAAATCACTTAAAGATTTATCCCCTATAGAAGATGGACTCATACAGATACGTAATATCCTCTTCCAGAGGCCACTGACTGACGCGCCAGGCCGCAACATTTCAGATTCAATAGACACGTTCAGCTCTGAGCAATGGCGCTGGAATCGGTTAATGAAGACGATTAGTCTCACTCTTCAACATTCCTATGTGCTACGATTCGAAGCATCTCGCTCTCAAACTAGCAGCTACATGTCTATATTTTCTATGGCGAACTGTTGAACTAGGGATAAGGTTCACGGTCGATAAGAGATTTTCGCCTCTTCTTAGATTTGAATGTGTTGCTAGGCGAACACAAGAGTGTATTTTTGTTCGAACCTTTTTCCTAGCAGTGCGTACCCCAGCCACAACTGTGAGTGGCGTTTCTGTCCGGTATTCTGAGTTTGTTTACTTGGTGTAAAAGTGAACTGCACTCTGGATATGAAGCCTACTTCCTCTGGTTCGCCGTCACAAGCATTTACGTCTCGACAATCACGTGACTGTTATCTGAAACCTATCTGATGTGGCAGTGTAAACATTCTTAGGCTACCTGTTTTTATTTGGTAAGGTGAAGTGACAGTGGCAGATAAAAAGTAATATCTTTTGACTGCTGTTGGAACCGGAGTGAACCTGGTTGATTCGACCGAGCTGTGGCATTCATTTTCATTCCGAAAGCTAAGATGATAAACACTCAACAAGCAAGTTTTCTTTCACTACAGATGGATTTTAACAGGTGAACCTCAAACTAGGTAAGCTACTTGCGTGGATAGCGTGTGTAGCGTGGGAGGATTGTGGCACACAGTAAATTTAGTGGTCACAATGTGGATTTATGTGATTTACCGGTAAACTCTGAGACGATGTCAAAGATGGTTCCGAGATCTAACCAACTTCCAACCTTGCTCGACAGTTGACGGATGCCACACTGGTAGTATAGTCCAACGAAGCTCATCCTGGCTGCAATCCGGTTCGAAGCTCTTTGAAGCTGTTTTTTAGACAATGTTAACTTCTCAGACGTCGAGAAACACCGTTGCGAAAAACACTACTTTCCGTTATTGCAGCTTACACAATCCTGGGCCAGTGCACTCTAGACGAACAGAATTATTCGGTCTTAGCATTTGGCGTGTATTTTGGATTTTACGACATTTTACCCATAAAAAATATGGATCATGTAAGCATCAGTTCTAAAGAGATGACACAACTGAGTAACCTATAGGCGGTAGGGTTACGCGGTAAGCCCTAAACAGGGTGAAACCGTCATAAGCTTACTGACTATCAAATTATAGTGACTTCCTGTCAAGACGCGCCCACACATTGAAAAAGTACATGTGCATACAGTGAGCATTCCCGAGGTCACCATCGGTATGACACGTTCGAAAGGCAGATGCGTTGGCGGAGCTCACCAAACACGGCTGAGCAACATAAGAACAGTAGGGTGGGACTGAAATTATTCACGACCGGAACACCACCACTGGCTGTACAGAACGACCATATTTGGCCATTTAGTCATCCTATATATATGTATCCAGACGCTCTGTATGTTTTGTCCTGACAATACAACCGTGTCCCGAGTTCTCTGTCTTCTTATCACGTGGTCAGTGCAGGCGTAACCAACAGACGGCCACCCACGATACAATACTTCCTTTTCAGACGGAACATCCACACAGAACCAAGCAGAATGATTCTGGCTTTCGAATAATTGTGTTCAAATTCCTATGCACTCCAGAGGTGCTTGCCGCTTTTTTTGTTTTCCCCTAATTTTGCTCACCTTATGTTCACGTAAACTGATTTTCTATAGAGGCACAACCACCAACCCACCGCTACGCACTCCTACGCTCCACAACTACACACTGATGATGTCACCTCGATTGGTGATGAAACGTTTGCAATCAAATTGCCCAGCTCAGCGAACAAGCCAACGACCACATCAACTGATTTTCCGGTACGGCGAAGCAATTGTAACCACCGCCCCTCTTCTCAACAGCATTGTTAAAGTTTTCGAATTCCAGTCTTGCCTGTCCTTCATCTTGAATTTTTTTCGCAATCATAATCATCTATAAGTTGAACTGGTAAATTCATACAAATGTTCAGCACGTGACAATTTTGAAATTTCCCCGCGTTCCTTGTTGACACACTTCACACGGGAAACATAAGAATACTGTTGTCTGATTAGCGGTACTTTGGTAACCAGCATTCATTATCACTTAACGCGGCTTTTCGAGTGAACCAAAACGGAACAAGAGTACAGTCACCACTCGACAGTGGCTTTTGTGAGGTAAAACCGAGGTTTACCAATAATCTACCGGATTTTCAGAGACTGGAGGAGATTAGCAACAGTATATCTTATATTTCAGTTAAAAATTATCTTTAAGGCTTAAGATGGCTCAACCCGGCGAAACTACACTGCTCGGTCGCTCAGTCGACTGTTTTAGACCGAAGTTGGATTGCATATTACATAAAAAAAGGGGACCGGCTTCCGGTCGTGCATCGTGCTTGCCGTCTTCGCTAAATTCCTGTCAATTGTGTTCCTTTGAATCATGGTCTTGGACCATGCCAAACCTGCTGTTATGTGGGCTGGTCGATCGCTCCAACTCAGATTATTGCGAGCCACCACAATGCACTAAAATTGCGCGCTGTACTCCTGAAAAGGTCATCCGGAGATTTAGGTCGGATGGTTGCGCAAAAGTACCATCTGGGAATTTCAGTTCAACTGCTCTTAAACGTCGTGCGCACCTTAAAAGTACGAGAAAACGTTAGCCAACTCATCAAAGGATCGTAATCGGCCGTCACTGTGTCTGCTGGGTCCGAACGCTCCACTCGGTCACACAGTGCAGCCAATCGCACCTACGTGCTGACAGGAAGTGCGGCTAGGCAACACGACAAGCAAGACCATAGTAACCTATTCTGGGATGGTCGATCGAGGCTAGCAAAGAGCACGCATTTGAGCGCCCAAAGAATCGCAAGCTAAATGAGCAGGTTTTCGGGCCTGATGAAACAGCAGCGAAAAGCCTAGTAAGATGCCGTATTAGCTGAAAAATCTACCTGCTCAGTCATCCCGTGGCATTCATATAAAGTTAGGTAGAGTATTTCGACGGACAGATGGGTACTAGGCGACCGCATCGATCCTGTTGCTGCCATTCTGTCATGTCAGTAAACCTGCACTTTTAAATTACAATTCCTGAATCGTAAAAGACTTGTGCCTCGGCCGATCGTTTCAGTGCAGCTTGTTGTGCACGTTTTCTCTTTGTTCAGGTAGCTGCACTCTTCTATTGAAGGTCATATCAACAGTGAACAGTAAAACGGAACAGCATCAAAGTTGTCGAACCTGGCAGCTGCATCAATCGGTCATCCAAACAACTATATCACCGTCCCTATAGTAGCGAAAATCTGACAAAATATCAAAGCATGGCCCTCCAGCATGCGATATGAGGAACGCTCTGTGCACGCTGAAAGCTCCCATGCTCAACAGAAATTACTAATTTTTGCACTGAGCGTCTGTTAGTAAGTTTTCTCTGAGCACTATTGGTCCCAGAAGATTTTGAGTGACTGAGGCAAAGCCGTTTGTAAATCGACGTAGGTAGACATTTGCATCAATATAGTTTAGGTCTGTTCAAAGAATGCATCATTGGTTGAATATATTGGATTCTCATGAACAAATTGAGATGCCTCTGATAAAGCGATTCTGCGTATTGAAGGGTCATTCGTAGGAATTTCCCAGGATTTTAGCTGTTAACTACTACAAGAAAACTTATTTTTAGTCGTCAAGTGTCTCTGCATTACGATGAAGAGTCCCCTATTACAGGCGTTCGTCGTTAAGGTTTTGTTGTCAGTGGCTTCACGTTCACTTCTTTCTCCAGTTTAATGAAAATCTGAGAAAGTCTGTCCTCAGAAAACTTGAATGCATTTAGTTATCTGGTTTTCACAGGCGTCTGGGCACCATATTAGATTTTAGTATTGATGAACCGTTACGTTATTTTGCTCCACATAATTATTCACCTGACATACAACCGTGAAATTTCCACCAATACATTTTTGAAATTCTTTCATAGCTTGCTTAGCGCCCTCTACACTAGTGGGTCTGCGAAACTTCAACGGTCTGTTCAAACGTGTTAACGAATAAAACGCATTCAGATATGTGATAGGATAGATTTCACCTGGATAGAATTGATAACCGTTGAAACAACACTACCAGTGCAATAAAAAAAAACAATTTTAAGTGTTGCCTGGGTCTGAACCCACAGGCCGGCCGTGGGATATGGGGACATTCAAATCTGTGGTCCCGCATCGATGTCTACCTCCTTCTGTGGTATGCACCGGTTTGTAGGGCATCACCCCACTGTATTCACAGAAAACTGATTTATAAACCAAAAATATAGTTGGTGTTAATTACGCGGCATAATTATTTATGCTTCACTATTTCTCAGACCAATTCATTACCCCTTCGGTGACTGCTCAAGTTTCAAGAGTGTTCTATTCTATTTTGTACGGGGTTGATTCTATATTAACCGTTTTCATGACTCAATTTATTCGAATTCATTTCTGGGTTTGTTGTTATCAGGAAGGTAAGATTCCTGAAAGTAACCGCTGAAAGCCCGAAATCTACTGAGGCACTCAGCTCCACCAGACGCTGACCAGACAGACAACGCCCCCTCAATATGCATCGCCAGACGGCGAGTCAACGTTGGATCAAAGTCAGACATCCCCTCAATACGCAGCATGTGACAGGCAGCGTGAGACAGCGTTGGACCAAGGTCAGGCAGTGTCCCTCCAATAGAATAGGTTGAGGCTGTTGTACTTTCGCACTCACGCTCTCGAACTCGCTTGTTCGGAATATAGCTCTTGCTTTCCCCTCGGTGAGTCTTCTTCCGGCACCAGGCACTGAAGTGCGTAGACAGTTAGATACAACACACTGGTGAATCAGGAGATGTAACAGACTGGTGACGCCCGAACCCACAGAATCATGACAATAATTACTGGAGTGTTGAAAGAAATTCTTGTGCAACAACAAAATCAGTTTGAAGGGGTGCGTTTGCGTTTGGTGGGAACATTAATGCAGCAACTTAAAATTAAGCCACCAAATCCCGCTCCAGATACAACTTCAGTCGACTCGATCGCCAACAGCATCACGGAGTTCCATTATGACCCTGGTGCCGGTCCAATCTTTGATTCGTGGTTCAGACGTTACGAAGATATTTTCCGGGTCGAATTGAAGCACAAAGATGATACGTGGAGGGTGCCTTTATTGCTCAGAAAGCTTGGCATAACGGAACACACGGTATTCCAACTTCATCCCGCCAAAGTACACGCGATGTCTCACTTTTGACAAAGCCATTCAGCAGCCCTCAGCCATTTTCGGTGAGCGCTCCTCTTTGTTTAATATTCGCTATCAATGTATGGAACTTGCGAAAAAGGAATTTGAAGACTGTATCCCTTATCCCAACCTTGAATGCGAACTATTCAAGTTATCTACCATGACCAAAGACCACTTCAAGTGTCTTATTTTTATATGTGGTCTTCAGTCACATTCAGAAAGCGATATCAAAGCGAGACTATTGAGCAAGATTAGACAAGCTCCCGAGATAACGCTGCAGTCCATTTCCCATGAGTGCCAGCGCCTTTCGAATCTTAAACACGACACGTTCATGTTGGAGAGACCCTTTCAGCATCGCCAAGACGACATCGAGGCAACCTCCCGTGGTGGCAGATTCGAACGGAGCAAAGCTCCCTTCAGCATGCTGACAATGCGTCGAATGACATTTTGTGCGATCTTGTCCTTGTTCAGTGTGCGGTCGACGTGGGCACAAGGAAAGCAAGTGCCAGACGCGGAAAGCTAGCCAAAGACGCGGTCAGATACAACAGACTGGCGAATCAGCAGACATAACATTTGTTGAGTATCTTGTCTCACTTTGAAATGCACATTTCCCCCGCTTCATTCGTCCCATAGCACGCTGCCCTTTTTGTACCATCCTGTGTTGCCAACTGCCCAAGGTTCAATCTAGCCGTAAGATTTCCTTTAATTCTGCTCATTATTTACCATTGATTTCTTATAGAACCACAGTTTACTCATCCATACTACCTGCCCACGTCTATTTCAATATGTTGTTTGCTGTCCAGTTGCGGCTACTGAACAAACGCAGGTGAGGTTCGCAGAATTCGATTTCGCTGCAGTTATTACCGACTGTCCGTCGTTGAATTAAGCTGCACGTTACTTGTCAGATAGGCCAACCAGATCGTGCGTTTAGGCTAATTAACCAATTCCTTGCTTTGAGACCACTGCCTTCGCACAGGATAGTTCAGTTAGGTCTTTTGTTATCACTATGTTAATTTGCGATTCTCGAGGTTCATTCGATTTGGCCTCCAAGTAAAAAATATGGTTGATAGGAACTTGGGACTACAGCAGAGTTTGAGCATGTTCGATAGGATTTTACGAGTTCATTATGCTGAAAATCAGCTACTAGGATTGGAGCAGACGCGACGAGTGAGGGTCAAACACGATCGGGGCACGGTGAAATGTGACATACAACAAGGATTCCTAACAACAAAACTGAACAGAGCGGTTGTCAAAAGTACACTTACAGTGGGAGTATCAACCTACTAACAGTGAATATATATTAGGAAAATTTGGGTGGACGGAGCAGTACCCAAAAAACTAATTGGTTCAAAAGGCCCACCTGAATAGCCCTGAAAGGTGGCAAGGCTGTCCAAGTGTTTGGGTCTGGCTTATAGGTATTGTCTGCCACCAGCCACATTAAATAAACGACTTCAAGAGTTCACGTTGAATTTTATGGCTATAATTCTAGATCTAGGACCGTCCCGAATAATAGTGACTACGACGGACTTGTCCGAAGGTACTTTCATCTTTGGGGAATTGAAAAATCGCGGTTGACGGGGAACGCCAATATGAACAGTGCACGGGAAGTAGCGAATCTTCGGAGACGTCACTTTTGGCGTATCACTGTAAACTCATGACACAATGAGTAACATTTATCGGTGCAGTTGTCCTTTTACTTCCGCCAGCTGTTTGAGCCGCATCCTTACACCGCGAACGAACTGAGTGTACTGTAATTTTCCGCCTTGCAGTTTTGAGAAAAACAAACGGCCAAAGATGTGCACTGCTGATCAGCTCTAATAAGAGAGAAACTCGAGTTCAGTGCTTCTCCCTTTGGTGTGGGCTCACCAGAATGGTTGCTCCAGGCCAGGAGGGCGATTGTTCAAGCGAGAGTTATGTGAGTGTGCATTTTTCAAAATCCCGCGGCCACCAACGCCCAAAAACAAACTAGTTTCAAGGATGAAGATCATTCATATGA